>NW_015505467.1:1012262-1038998 GCF_001515645.1 Sinocyclocheilus grahami | reverse complement strand
AAAAAGAAACAAAAGAAAAAGAGAGAGGGGGGGGGGGGGGGGGGGGGGGGGGGGGTACTAATGCATAATTGGGAAAAATGGTTGCTTTCAGTCATGTATGACGAAAAAAAAATTTTTTAAAATGCACCTCCAACACCAAAACAGAATAATCACTCCATTTCAAGTATTCTGAGCTATGCTAAAAATAATTTAATATTCATTGTTAAATGTCATTTTTGGCCAATTGTAATCTATTTCCATACTGTAAACAATGTTGGGATGCCCAGATTCAGTTGCAGTAGACAACTTTAGGTAAAACAGCAAAATTACTAAATAATTACTAAATACTAAAACTAAATAATAAACAATTAAATTATCAGCCAATTATCGGTTATGGACCAACAGTGTATTATCGGTGCATCCCTATTTTCTAATAGTGAAATGCACGAAGGGCAGAGCACGACCTGCACTCTTTTGTAAGTGTTTTCCAACATTTAAGGAGTAGGTCTCCCAAAAGTAACTTGAGAATGAATTTCCCTGAAATGTACAGATCTTCTAGGAATATGCCTAGCCAAAGTAATTTAGATGTGCAAGAGCAGCATTAAGTGCTACACAAACAATCACAACCTTGCCACTCCAGCTAGGTTTCTCAATGAGAAAGCTACATTTGGTACCCAGATGTGATGGCAGGAGCTAGGTCTCAAAGCATGCGTGTAAACCAGTTTGAAGCAATTTCTTCAATATATGGAATCAACTTCAAGACTCAACTCAACATGTTCAAGTGTAAATGTTGGTTGTGAAGGTTAAAGAAATATGCAAGAGTTTAAAAGGAAACTGGTTCACAAAAGGTCAAGTTCACAGAAACCTTTGTTAGGTCTGTCCTTAAATGCCTCACTATCGGTTTCACACTCTGTACATCCAACTCAGTTTAGTTAACATTCCCCTTTCACTCAAACAAACCCTTAGCAAGTAGTGCGAGTTCAGCAGAGGGATGGGAAAAGGGTTGTCATAACAGAGTTCCTATAAGAGTGTGAAATCTGTAGCCTTGGGTTTCTTCATCGGACATGTTCTCACAGTCTCCTGTAAAGGGGAGGAGGGGGGTTTGGGGATCTTTGCGCTCCTATATCAAGTGTATACTCAGGACATGCATGAATGCAGAAAGTATTAAAGAGGGCGTCAAATCTTGGCTCGGATAGTTGAGAATTTTACCCGATAAGCCATGTGGAGGGTTAGAGAAGCTAGTTATGAGTAGCCTGGCAACCTTCAGTTGCAAAATAGTTTTAAAACAGACTTTATTAAAGCTTATTAAGAGGGCAAAATAACATTATATTTAAGTATTAGAGCTCCGTTCTTGTGGCTAGTGATATACACTCATGCTAATGAAGCAGCCTACATACCTAATATCATGAATCAAAATACATAAGAAAAAAATGGTTGTTTATTATAAACTACCAATACATAATACCATAATTTCACAGTTTTACTTACATATTTGTAAATCATACACAAGTCACTGTTTCCATCCAAAGATGCTAATTTAGCTTATGCACAAAACTGGAATATCGCATAAAACATTTGCGAATAAAGCACCATTTCCATCTAATGAGTCAAAGAGAACAAAATAGTCACTTCCTGATAAACTGGCACTAAATATCACTAAGTAGGAGAAGCCACTGAATATAATATTTTTCATATATGATAAATTACTCCGAACAAGCAGATGAAACAATAAATGCTGTCAATGCTTTCGATGGTGGATAGTGCTGTCAAACGATTAATCGCATCCAAAATAAAAGTTTGTTTACATAATGTATGTGTGTACATTGTGTGTGTGTGTATATACAGTGGGTACGGAAAGTATTCAGACCCCCTTAAATTTTTCACTCTTTGTTATACTGCAGCCATTTGCTAAAATCATTTAAGTTACATTTTTTTCCCCATTAATGTACACACAGCACCCCATATTGACAGAAAAACACAGAATTGTTGACATTTTTGCAGATTAAAAAAAGAAAAACTGAAATATCACATGGTCCCAAGTATTCAGACCCTTTGCTCAGTATTTAGTAGAAGCACCCTTTTGATCTAATACAGCCATGAGTCTTTTTGGGAAAGATGCAACAAGTTTTTCACACCTCGATTTGGGGATCATCTGCCATTCCTCCTTGCAGATCCTCTTGACAGCACTAGTGGTGGATACCTGCTGTTGGGGAATGCTGTTCACTCAAAACATTAGAGAAATCTAGTAGCTCAATGCCTAGAAAATCTTGATTAGGTTAAAACCGAAACCAAGCCATTCACACAGAACGCATATTCAGCGCATTTTCTAGACGGACAAATACGACTGCTGCACTCACGTCTCAAGAGATGTAAAGTGAGTGACGTGACATGTGGCCAAGTATGGTGACCCATACTTGGAATTGGTGCTCTGCATTTTAACCCATCCAAAGTGAACACACACACACCGTGAACACACACCCGGAGCAGTGGGCAGTCATTTATGCTGCGGCGCCCGGGGAGCAGTTGGGGGTTCGGTGCCTTGCTCAAGGGCACCTCAGTTGTGGTATTGAAGGTGTAGACAGCCATGCGAAGATAAAACAGTTTAAAGTTTTAGAAAACATATCGCAAATTTGTGGAGGTTTACTCCTTTTCACTGCGTCTCATATGTTTTTAAAGGCAATCTGTGTGATGGGCGATTCGGCTCTTTATATTAAGCAATGCATAAATACGTGATGCTGTTTTGTTCATAATTGTTATTCTATTGCTCTGTGTTTTAAAAAAGGTTATAAAAAATGCTAATTATCATCGATACCGAACAATATGAAGCATTATATTGTTGATACATTTTTTAACTATATCGCCCAGCCCTAGTTGCAGGTATGTTGAATTTCAACAGTGGGCTTTGAGACAGTGGGCCAAGACTTAGAAGCAACATCTGGAGACCACACAGATCAAAAGCATTCCTTCTACAGGGAAAAAAAAAACACTTTCTGAAACAAGAAATCAAAACGCCTACACAACCAAATTTAGTTTAAAACTACGGCAAAGGGTGGACAAAGACAAACTGCACTTACAAGCACTAGTGCTTTTTAATTACATAAGGAAAGGCCAAATATCATAGTGTGAGACATGAAACAAAAAAGAAAAGCAAATTCCTTTACAATAACTTTAAAATCACACAATACCATCTGTCTGACAAGGTGTCACTTGTTCATAGATCAGAAGCACAGGAGGAGTGTTGGTACGGGTGCACCTGGAAGTGAATCTGGAGGAGCGAGAAGAGAAAAGCATTTATAAATCATAGCAGGAATGCGCTCTCGTTTCCTCCACCCATCCTGCTGCTCTTCACAGAGGTGTTGGTGCTGTGGTTCAAGGCATCCGGGACATGTTTTTCTCATAAGACTGTTGGGTGGGGTACCTGATCTGAAATCAGCACAGTAGAAGTGCTTTTATTAGGAGCAGGCTAAACTTGACAGTCTGTGTCATGATATAAAGTCAAGCAATGTGGCCCATGGCACAGCTCCACCGTGAGGCCCACCGTAGAGAGCCACAGCTAGGCTCAGGTTACAGCGCATTCATGTTCCGATAGCGACGGGCTGGGCCAGTGAACGTCTACTCCAGTTACAGAGAAAAAATGTGGAACAAAGTGAGAGAGACAAAAGAGGGAGGGAGGAATTCCAAAGATGATACAACTTCTCCCTTGCGGTGAAACTCTAATAATATAATCCAATGTACATAATTCTATGTAATCCACAGCATCACTCTGTATATCAACAATAGAAACAACAGTCTTTCCTCATGAGGTTTGTTGACCAGATAACTCCATGCCGCAATTATTAATAAATGAACAGAATAAGGCCAGGGTTTCATTATCTGATTTTCACTCGTTCACATAGTTGGAGAATCAGCGGGAGTTTGTGCACAATGCCAATGCCATGAACAATCGCTCTGTCCATTGAGTCCACCCAGGTACCCACAGTGATTTCATTGGCTAAAAGAACTTGCCAGGTCCTGTGTGTACCGTGTAGTGTCCGGTTAGAAATCTTACAAAATTACCTTAATGTATGGTGTCTGAAATTAAATAATTACATTGTCTTAAAATACTTTACATAGACTGTGATATTGAACAGTTCTTCTTCTTTGGGTTTATTTTTAGAGAAGATTTCCATTTGTATGTCAAGTACCAATCTTTGGAATTAAGAAATTTTGGGGATTGAGACACAACAAAAAACACTTTTACATGCCTTGAAATCACAAATGTTAAAATTCCTTACCATTTTCAATGGGAACCCTGACTCTAGTGCTGGGCAGTATACCGGTTCATACCGAATACCGGTGTTTATTTTTGTCATGATATTAATTTTTTTAATACGGGTTTATTTTTAGAGAAGATTTCCATTTGTATGTCAAGTACCAATCTTTGGAATTAAGAAATTTTGGGGATTGAGACACAACAAAAAACACTTTTACATGCCTTGAAATCACAAATGTTAAAATTCCTTACCATTTTCAATGGGAACCCTGACTCTAGTGCTGGGTTCATACCGAATACCGGTGTTTATTTTTGTCATGATATTAATTTTTTTAATACCGCAATACCGGTATATGTCACTTAAACAACATTCGGAACGTGACACTGTTTGAAAGGGGTCCGTTTTCACTGTTGCACTGTGGTGAGGGAACAGCTGTATGTGCTACTAAGTGTGAAAGTTCAGAAACTGAAGCTATAGAACGTGATGACAGAAGAACTCATCCACAATATCCACATTGACCGCCACAAATATCCACCACCCCCTGCCATCAGCTCCCGTGTCTCACACACACACGAGCACGACTTCACTTTAGCACTAGATTTAGCAACTTTCAGACCCTTTTAGCGGATATTTTGCATAGAATATTCATACTGACAAACCTACCGACTTTTTTGGATAAACCTTAGCTATGGTTCAGTTGG
Source organism: Sinocyclocheilus grahami (assembly GCF_001515645.1). Classification (NCBI taxonomy): domain Eukaryota; kingdom Metazoa; phylum Chordata; class Actinopteri; order Cypriniformes; family Cyprinidae; genus Sinocyclocheilus; species Sinocyclocheilus grahami. The sequence continues at coordinate 1,034,065 of NW_015505467.1, read as the reverse complement.
AGGATTTCGTCAGTGCTGTCCCGTGAAAGCGAGGTCTGACTTTCCTGGAGAAGTGTCACCTCTCTCGGCGTCTGTTCTGTGCAGTGAGCCGCAGAGAAGCAGTGCATTCAGTTGACCGCACCGCAGCCGACTCCTCAATAAATGAGTACAAAACAGCATTTCCTGGCACCTGTTGCTTACTGATTATTTGAAATTATAAATATGAGTGTAGTTCGTCTGTTAATATCACATACACTTTTTTGTTTGTTGTTTTTGTTTGTTTGTTACTCAGACGCAGGCAGTGCGCTGCACGAGACAAAAAAGTAATATAGCCAAAACAACCGCATAGCCTCTCTTTAGTGTAGATGCATGTTGATTTTACCAGACGACGCCGCGATTATAAACGAGAGTGACTCCTGGTTAACATGTATTAAAAGGGGTCGTGTTTAGTCCCTATTTAGTGTGGTATTTTTTGGCAATATTCACTCATAACAGTAAAATAGGGCATTCTAAGTCAATGAACTGCAGTATTTTCTCTCTCAATCAGTAGAAAATATGGTTAACACCCGGTCATGCATGAAAAAAAAAATACCGTCATGTACCGTGAAACCGGTATAATTTTGAAAAATACCGTGATATACATTTTTGGTCATACTGCCCAGCACTACCTGACTCTTAATCTGCGAGTGTGACAGACCTCTGACAGAAGAGGGCGAGATTTTGGCAGTCTAATAGTTTGACGCCTCAACCAAAATAAAGTTGTTTCTCGTCAGCTTGCAGGATATTACATAAAGCCTGAACAGAGTCAAGATGAGTTGAGTTATTTCAAAGGCAAAGATTTCCCTAAAAACTCAAAAAGAGACACCATTCAAGCCATCCAACACTGCGAAAATGTCCTTTGAGGAAGAAAAAAAATCTCTAATGGGAAAAACCCATGACAACATCTGAAACGGTATATTCAAGAGCCAATCTCAGACCTCATAGGACATCAACATCTAACCAATCACATTTCATTAACTGCCTCTAACTAGAAAAGGCTGGTTGAGTTTATTAAAGCAATATCTTCTTCAAGATCAGAGTTAACAGGCCACAGAAGTACATTAAGTAATAGACTGAGCAGATAACATGGACCATTTCCACTGGACCATCTCTTATTTCAAGCTCGAGCCAGACGACAGACTAGAAAGAGCCCATTGAGGGAAAAAAAGTCTGGTAAACATATGGCTGGACGGCTGGGAGAGGTTTAGATGTTTTTACCACTGTACTGTTATTGTAAGTGCCCCACACATCACACAGAATTTTTTATTCATTCTGTCAGGCCTTTGAGGGAGAGACATCAGAGAGGTAAAGCAAACCTAACAGACAGAAATGAGACGAAAAAGTTGAATTCGGGAAGATGGGGAGCAGAGAAAGAGCATGTCTCTTATTCTCCAATCTCCATCTAATCTTATCATCGCCCTCCTCTGAGATGATCACCATCCAGATGGGCCAGCAGCCTCAAAAAGGCATGGGTCTTCATTAGATCTGAGAAAATGAATAAACAGACTCTGCCGTCTGTTTTCCCTGCGCAGACTGTGGGCAAACAGGAACCAGGTGCACAGTAGCAAACGCCTGCACTTAATAACACACCAACACATACCATGTTTCAAACACACAGGTTAATGACATGGAGTCCATTTTAGCTTCTTTTTTTTCTTTTCTCAAAGTACTATTTGTATTGAAACATTTTTTGGATTCCATAAATCAGATCAGTCTGCAGGAACAGCCGTAAGTTCTTTCGTACGCTTTTGTACAAAAAAAAAGAAAAGAAAAAAAAAAGACAAAAAAACAACTCTCCGCTTCCCTACATTCATATTTGATTCATTGGCCAAAAAACAGAAAACAAATTAAATATAAATTTTTTTCTATAGATACTGTAAAAATATCATTATCATAAATTATCTTGTCTACAATGATCATTTAAATTTAAGGAGGAAAAATGTCAAGCAAAATCATTATCCTTACACCATCAATGCATGTGAGTGCACACATCTTAAAAATTAAATAAATAAAAAAAACACAAATATCCCAAGTTGCCAATACATAAATGTTACGCCACAACATTTTACAACTTCCTCAAAATGTGTTATAAAATGTGAAATTTTGATATTCTGTGAGAAATATTGACCTTGCTTCTTTCTATGATATTTCCTGTTTTATGAGATTCTTGTTTCATGTGACATGCAGGGAAGCAGTATTTTGCCAAATACCTTAGGTTTTCCCTTCAAGATATTTTTATTTACTTATTACTTATATATATATATATATATATCAGGACATTTCTGAATTAATGCAGACAAAAAATTCAGAAATTGAAAACCATTCTCATTATTGGTATATTGATGTCAATGTGTATTTTCGAATAAATGAGTAAGACAAGAGTAGTGTTGATAATTCAACAAGCATATTTTGAGAACTGCAATAAACCCACTTACCACTTTAAATCTCTACAAATTTATAGCCATGAGAAAATAAATAAAAGTTCAGACTACAGCTCATGAAACATTGTTTGTATGTGTCCATAACTGGCAGCATGCACAAAGAGGTAGTCCCAGCGTACAGCTCAGAGCCAGTCGCAAAAATGGAAAGCCTGCATTGTCCTTAAATCCATCAACAACTAGTCATCAATTCCCACAAAAATCCAAGTGGAGACGGAGGGAGTGAAAGGGGAGGAGAGGGTGATGCTATATTGCATTTCCACTGGCGTAGGGGAGAGCAATTTCAGTGGCTGAAATTCAAGACAGTGTCTTCTTAGTTTAAAGAATCTTGAGAGTGAGCTGGGCTGAACGAAGCAATAAGCACACAAAAAGAGGGAAAGATGAGAGTGCTCACAGAAATTTGTTCAGATAAATAAGAAAGGTAAAATGGAAAAGGCTGATTGCTGGGAAATTGCACTGTCTGCTCCCAACAGCTGATGGTAAAGTGACCCTGTATCAGCTTTAAGAACATTGCCGTTCATCCAGAAATGAAAACGGTCTCATTACTCATACTCATGTCATTGTAGTTTTTGTTCTTCAGATGGAGGACAGAGATTTTCTTTAAAAACTGTACAATTAGGGTTTGCATTTTGACCCTTCTCTAACTTCAGAAAAAGATTCAAAAGCACCATGAAAGGATCATAAAAGTGATCCATTTGACTTGTGTTTAACCCATTGACAAAATTCAGTCACAACACATAACAGCACACTGCAGGGGAAGATAGATTAATAGGCAAAAAGTGACTTGAAGGGATAGTTCACCCAAAAATGAAACTGTCATTTATTCACTCTAGTTCTTCACAAATCTGTATGACTTTATTTCTTCTGCAGAACCCAAAAGGTGATATTTTGAAGAAAGTTAGGAACCCAGCAGTTTTAGTTATCATTGACTGGTAGAGTAAAATGATTTTTTTGCTAAACTTTGATGCAAATAGTTGACAACATCAAGTTTCAGAAAGCAAAATACCCCAAACACAGAAAAGTTTTTTTCAGCTTGAGAAACAGTTGAGACCAGACTGGAAAAGCTTTTAAGTTCTTCAGGATGAACTGGAGGTGAGAAACAGCCCATCTTACTAACTGTCACTGATAAACTCAAAACTGTTGGACGTTCTCAGTTGTTCAGGCCCTTCAACTGTTGGGGCTGTTAACAATAATCCGCTGTGACACTGTCTTTTTTTGTTTTTGTTGTTGTTGTCTTTTTTTAAACAACCATGTAAAGTAAGCTTATGAATAGGCCTGTCGCGATTATTAAATAACCGTCTGATCACGGTTAGCCTATTTCATCTTACCGTGGTCAATTCAGACAAACACGATTATTTGTGCTCCTTTAGCAGCCATAAGGCAGCAGCACATTCATATAGGCCACGAACACACTAAGTTTCAGAAGTGACAACCACATTTAAATGCGGGAGTGAATTCCCTAAATTGTTACATGTACGGAACAAGACTCACTCTCGAAACTGCGATGATTGGCAGCTTGGAAACATAGCAATGTTTTGCCGTCTTGTATATACATTTAGTATACGTTATTATGACAAAAGAAATATTACAGTGACAAAACGCTCGTTATTTTCAGCAGTTTAACCAAAGTACAGTGGACGGAGGCATTGTGTTTTGTTTATGCTTGTTCAGGCCGCTTCACAGAGTGCGTGCAATCTGTGTTGCAATGATCACTCATGGCAAGCGCTTTTTGGGCTAGTTGTTTAAGCTCGGATCATAAAGCGATTGGTTTATGGCGTTATCAATGTGAGCAGACACGAGTCGTCATATTTTGGTCTTATTTTTAGCATAAAGCATTTGGATTTACTTCGATTAAGTAAATTAAGGATTAAGGAGTAAAAGGTGAATTGACAACCGAATTTAGCTGCAGTGTGTACATGGCCAGAACGGTCGCACAGAGGACAGAATAGACGCGCTAGCAGAAAATACTGTACGAGCACAGTAAATTCATTGTTTACGATTCTCAAAATATTAGAAGAAATTGGGGTGGGGGCTTATATGAATGTGTCTCTGAAGGGAACTCTGATTTTCATTAATGTTTCAATGTTATTTAGTAAAATTTATTTCCCTCTCTATATAACGCATATTAAAGTAGCATTTGAAAGCACAGCGCTGCTTTGTTTACAGCGGTAACCAGGGAAACACTATCGCTGCTGTTCCATAAGCGCCACCTGCTGTCAGAGAGTGAATTTGCATTCTCTGCTGTTTTTCATCTGTTTTTAATCATCAGCCAAATTTCATAATCGTGACAGCCCTACTTATGAATGCAAAAAGTAACTAGTGTGATGCCCGCATTAGCCAAGTCTCTTATGTGAAGTGCTAATTGTGTAGGCTGTGTGTAGGTACCATCAGTCAGGATGCTGTCTTAGAAGGTCATTACCTGTTAGCCCAAAGTAAAATTACGTTTAGATGCGAGCATAAAATGTGTGCGTATACTAAACAGTCTTTTAATATACTAATTTTGACAGCATGCACAAACACAGACAGTCAAGAAACCGAGGCTGTTTCTCAAGAAAGTATCATCATTGTCCAGTGTCTGCACCAGTGTTAATTTTCGTTGACAAATTATTTGTAGGGATCAGTGTTGGGGAAAGTTACTTTTAAAAGTAAAACATTACAATATTGCGTTACTCCATAAAAAAAGTAACTAATTTCGTTACTTAGTTACTTTTTATGGAAAGTAATGCGTTACGTTACTTTTGCGTTACTTTTTAAATCTGGACAGGGCTTGCTTGTTTGTTTTTAAAATAAAAAAAGTTATATTTTTGGCAAATATAAAAGCCTTTTCACACCAAAAGTGAAATGAATAAGCCTCAGGCTGAAGGGAAAGAAAATGTATGTCCGTACAGTAGAATGCAGAAGAAGAAATCTCAACACACTTCAGCAATAAAAAAAAAAGACACACGAATGTTTGTCCAGAGTAATTTTTGATTATTAGTATGGTTGAACTGGATCATCGAAGGTCAGAAGCAAAGACATTGGTTAATAGAATGGGATTAAATACATAAAGGATATTTGTGTTGTTTAACATTTAATTATTGCAGGTTTCACCATTGTACAAATTAAATAGCCAAAATGAGCTTTTTACTGTTTTGTCTTGCTTTTCAAAAGAAAAAAATCAATTACAAAACAACAATTTAAAAATATTTAACACTGAACATTTTTTAACATTATAGCAGGCATTATACCAATAAAGCACAATTTAACTTAAAATTAATGAGTTAGTAAAATAATATTTTTGGCCATCAAACCCCCTTCTTGAATCAGGCATCTATTTTTTTACTATACAAATAAAAGCAGCCTTGCTGAGCAGAGGAGCCTTTTAAAACATTAGAAAATATTACAGATCTTAATTTGAACACTATATGTGTGAATGTTATAATAAATGTATTAACAGAGCGGTTGAAATTATTATTGTCATTATTATAGTCTTACTTTTTATTTTATTTTACAGAACAACAGTAAAATTACAATACTAACATTTATGAATGTTGATGGAGTTCTTGCTTTTTCTCAACTTTTATTTTGGCGGAAACGAGCAGGAAGACCTCAGCACTTCTTTTTGTTGATGACAGCAGATTTATAAATGAGTCTCATTACGAATACGTCGCACGTATCGCATTGGTCACGTGCCTTGAAAAAAAATCACAAAAATGTGACTGAGCAACTGACGAGTAACACTGTATCAGCGCAGATTTCTCTCACGCTTTGGAATTTGAACCCTGGTTAAGGGTCCGCCGCGAGCTCGTGCAGCGCTGTCAGAATACATGCAATTCATGCATGTATTAGAAAACATAACGTTCTGCAGTTTATTTACTAATTGTTTAAGGCCATTTCGCGATTTCAAGCATCATACAGTAACCAGCAACAATCACCCCTTCCTCTTCGCATCGAAGACATGTTATGCAGCACTAAACAGTCTCTCGCTGTCTAGGGTTGGGTATCGTTTGAGTTTTTTTCGATACCGGTGCCAAATCGAGACTTTAAAAACGGTTCCGGTGCCTAAATGGTGGCTGAACCGATACTTATTAAAACATTTTTAAAAATTCCCCCAAAAAATGATGGATTGGCCATTAGGACTATAAACACATGATGTCTGTTTCATTCATACTGGACGCCCTCGCACAGAAAATCCACATATCCAGTCACAGAAGTAGCAGAACTCATGACTAGGGCTGGGCGATATGTCAAAAATATCTTATCGATAATCGCCTTTAAAAATATCGCGATATCCGATAATATCATCTACCTAAGCCCCACCTCCACCACGCCCCACCGAGACAACATTGCCGACACGCACCATAAACATACACCATGATCAGTTTGGTCTTAATTACTGCCACAAAGTTTGGTTTTACTTTTCTTAGTTTGTGCTTAAACTAACAGAAAACATCAGCTTTGCTGTTATTTTGGTGTTGCTAATAATTTCCACGCTGTTCTTATTAAATTTGTGTTTGAAATTAATTTCGTTTTTTGAGGAGAACTGTTGAGGAAAAATAATAGAACCCAATTTTAAGTTCATCATGGTGAAGTTGGACATTCTGGCGGTGATTGTAAGAATGATAAATGCATGTTGATGTCATAATAATGTCTTGAATAAAATATACCTTTTATCCGATGTTTCTCTTTCTTCTGTGTAGACACATTTCATGATGGTAAGTTTAATTTCCTTAATTATAACAATTGCAGCGTTGTTTTTAAACTTGTAGTCAAGCTCTAACATATTTGATATTTATCATGTATGACTAAAATCATGCAGGGATTAAAAATGAATTCTGAGAAAAAAACGTTAATGTTTTTTTTTTTTCCTTTCTGGTAGCCAACTAGTTTGGAGGTCTCTTTCGGCCCGTTTTTAACGAAATAAAAATAACTGCTTTGTTTAATTAGAAGCAGGGTAATTTAAATTTCATTTTTATAGTGTAATTTTTATTTTATTCATCAAAATACAACGCCCAAAATATAATATTCAGTGTTGGGCTGCCGAAACACCGAACGCATGCATGTAGAGGGGCGAGCTGAGACGCCTACTAATGTCTTCATCCAACTATAAAGTTTTGTTGCAAATGAATTAAGAATTTATAGTGCTATATCTCAGCTTAATTAAACAATTATATTGTATACACTGTTTACAAAATCTGTAAAAAATATTGCACTGAAATTTGCGCTGAAGGAATTTGCGTATTTTAAAAGTCGTCTAAAATTGTATGATATTTAGTAGACAAACAATTCAGATGACTAAAATATGACAAACTAAATTGCATTTTTGTCAAAAGACTTCCAACTAAAACTAAATCAAAATTTGCTGTCAAAATTAACACTGGTCTGCACTATGACTGACCAATCAATTTTTGTGTTTTTACAACCCTCACATAGACTCGTCAAGTTGGGCATGTTGTTGTGGTCTTTAATAGTTTGTTGCTCCATTTCTTTTAATTCTTTTTTGACTGAGACAACGACCAGTGTTGCCACTTCGTGGACAAACTGAACGAACTTAATGGTTAAAAACCGAAGAACACTTTGAGCAGCAGATCATTTCACTGAACAGAGATGTTTTTGCTGTTGCTCTCTGTGTGGGTCTCAATCTTAAGACACTAATTTCCTGACGAAGCACCTTTTAAAGTCAGACAGTCTCCTCCGAATCTCTCTGTCTCTCTCCATCTCTACAGGAGAACAGGGGTTTCTTTCAGTGCTCTGAGGAAAGGTAGAACGGTCAGACGAGAAGCTTTTTGAGAACCCTCCCCAGATCACTGGACACACACTGGTGCTCATTGTCCAACATGGTCCTGATTGGGAAAAGAGAACTGTGGGAATAGACACTGCAAACCCTACTGTCTGCGGTCTAGACACTAACCTGATGTCTAATGTACAACTAATACTCACATTCATTCACCTAAACTCTCATCTACTGATCTGAATGCTGCAGATCCTGGTTATTTACACCAACTGCTCCAGAGAAACGCTGATCTCTGAATTGTTTCCAAACCATCCATCTATCTATCTTCTCAGAAACAAAGTAGAGGAACCATACAATGACAAACAATAAGATGTAGACATACACCCAATGTTAAATTAAATTCTTACCCGCAATGTGAGACACTCGTGAGTTTCTCCACATCCTGTGGTCAAACCCAATCAAATCTCTTCATCCCTGATCTTGGCCCTACAGTGGTCTGTTGGGATTGAAGCAGTGCTCAAGCTAGGTTGATGGCCTCCACTCAGATATTGTCCACCAACAAAAAAAGCACAAGCCTTTGCATCCGAGACAAGTCATATTCGCAAATTTGCAGGACCTTTTTAGTTTCCGAAAGTCTGAGATGTTCACTCAAAACATTTTACTTTTTTTTTACCTGGCAGTAAGTATCATGCATGCATTATTTATGATATTGAAACTAAAAGTATTGGGTAAGCTCTATATTAAAGGTGCTAGGAGTGATTTATGGCAGTGCTTCAGGACCCAGATTTTATATCAGTACATTGTACAAAAATTTGTACAAATATTGTACAAAACTTTTAAATGTATATGCTAATGCATTTAGCTTGCACATTTCAATAGCTTTAAGGTGCTACACAGTTAATAATCACTACACAAACACGTTTATCCTCATTTTCTTTTCGTTCATAGTTTATTCAGTCTGGTCATTTTTTTATTTTTTTTATGATTTTGACATTGCTAAAATATCAAGAACATCTGTATTATTGACAGGGTCACAGCCTTCCAGTTGAGATAGACTGATCAACAAAACATCATACAAAAAACAGCAATGAAAGGTTAAAGGGTTAGTTCACCCAAAAATGAAAATTAGCCCATAAATTACTCGCCCTCAAGTAGGCATGGGCCGGTATGAGATTTTGACGGTATGATAACCTTAAAGGGGTCCTATTATGCTTTTTCACTTTTTTAAGTTTAGTCAGTGTGATTAAAAATCCATTTTTCAAGAACTACAGCAAACGGCTTGTTTGGACTACAGCGTTTGGTTTCCGGGCTTTATGATATCACAAAGCGGCTCATTAGAATTTCATTACAAATAATTCCCGCCTACAGAAATTCGAATGGTTGGGGGGGTGGGGAGGGGTGAGGTCGTGGTTAGAACGCTTGGTTGAGTGAGTACATCAGACGAGACGACGACGAAGAAGAGTTGTTGCAGAGTTAGTGCGTCAGAGAAAACCAAGAAGAAGAGCTGCTGTGCTGTAGCCTCAAATTTTTGGCATGTCTAGAACAGCGGTTCTCATTTCCAGTCCTCGCGTACCCCCGCTCTGTACATTTTGTGTGTTTCTCTTATTGCTTCAGACGTTTGTTATATTTGACTGTAAGTGCCCTGTGAAGTGGACATTACCGGATATTCCGCCATGATTCCAGTTTGAAGGGAGCATATATGTTCCATACAAAGGGCATTTAAGTGTGCGAGACGTGAATTTAAATTATATTTATTTACAGAGGTATATTATGTCCCACTTCACGCTTCTCTAGTAAGTTTCGTCTGCGTGTGAAGACGCTGCAGGCAGCGGCGCAGCGCAAATCTTTAAATGAATATTCCAAAGTGAAGTAAACTTCAACGGATTTCCCCTGCTCAGGAAGTAGGGAGCAATGGACACGATGTAGGGACCATGTCAACACAGTTTATGCACGGAGCTCACTTCTAACGAGATGATGATCTGAATCAGGTATGTTAACAAAGAGAGACGTGCAAAACATGCAGAGCAGGGGTACGCTTATGCAAGGACTGGAATTGAGAACCGCTGCAAAAATATCACAGTTTCACGGTATTGACATTACAGCTCTAAAATTTGTTACTTTTAAATGACTGGGTAAAAAAATAAAAATAATAATAATAATTTCCGCTGAACACAATATATTTTGTTTTTGAGCAACATACAGATTATTAGGAACAGTAGAATTTGTTTATTTTTTCTTTGATTTGTTTCCTAAAAAGAAAAACAAAGACTGACATCTTTAACCTAAATCTGTAATTACAATTATTTAATTTTAGTTATATAATTCATATACATATCATTTTTATAATTTCATATTTAGTTATATAATTTCATACACATAATTTGAATAACCCAATTTGAAAAAAAAACTGTTCTGACTAGCTTTGTGAAATTATACTACATGCCTGAAAGAAAAACAGCACACGAGCTGAATGAGATGCAGATTCACTCTCTGACAGCAGAAGGCGCTTCTAGAACAGCGTGTCCTTGGTTACCGCTGTAAACAAAGCAGCGCTGCGCTGAAACACTGCTTTAATATGAACTATACAGAGATGAGATGAAAAGAAAATACCACGTAAACTTTTCTGAAGACAGTCAGTTCCCCTCAGAAACACATTCATATAAACCCCCAAATCAACATTAAGGATTTTCTTCCAATAGATCGTGCATCATGAACAGTGAGTGATCTGCCTGCTACAGTAATTTTCTCTGTGCGTATGTCTTCAACGTCTCTGGCCTGTGTTAACGGGCATTTACAGACTTCATATTTTCACATAAATGACATTTTGTAAAATGATTGCATTGCAACGCAGTTTGTGCAAGTCCAGAACAGAGACGAGCTGCAATAAGACAAAAAACGGCCATTTGCTGATCGTGTAAGTTCAAGGAGCAGCTCCTTAAGTCCGGCAATCCTACACACACGTGACCGATCGCTCGCTCGCACCAACAAGAGGAGGATCGTACTACTATACAGTGTAGAGACTGCACTCAACCTGAGGGATTCCTACACTTTCGGTCTTTGAGGAGACATGAAAAACAGCGCATTCCGCAGGAACGGTATAATGGAAAATATTAGTGGTTTTGAAACCGTGAAATTTTCAAATCGCGGTATACCTTGACACCAGTAATCAGCCCATGCCTACCCTCGTGTCATCCTAGGTGTATATGACTTTCTTCTTTCAGATGAATCCAGTCGGAGTTATATAAAAAATTGTCTTTGATCTTTCAAGCTCTATAATGGCACTCAGCGAGTGTTGCAGTTCATCGGTCCAAAAGAAGCAAAATAAAAAGCACCCATCCATAATAAAAAGTGTCTCACATGGCTCCGGGGGGTGAACAAAGGCCTCCTGTAGCGAATCGATGCATTTTTGTAAGAAAAATATCCATATTCAAAACGTAATAATCACTTTAATTCAGCTAGCACCAACAGTTGTACACGGAAGCGGCTCCGGGAGAATGACGTATGAGGTCGGCATTGTGCATGCCCTGGTGAGTTTCGTGAAAACCAACGTTTCTTAACAGGATCAAAAGGAAGCAAAGTTTCCATACCAACCCTCTACATTGCGAGTAAATCACTCGCATATGCGACTAAATCTTTACTCTACGCGACTAAATGATGTCTAATATTAGCCAATTGCTAATAAATTCTCAGATTTTACTTGCCAGTGTGTGAGTAGGAGGCGAAGTATAAGTTTAGCTCAGATATATTTTCACTCGCCGAACACTCTCTGACTGAGCGCTTCAGAGTTTCACTCTGCTGATTGGGGAGAACGGAGGTGCGCTCACTCTTGCCCAGGGCAAGACTGCAAATCAAGGCAGGCAGGCAGTCATGCATATGCTCTGGAACACAGTAATATCGTGTCCACATCGCAGGCTTCGCGATTAACAAATCGCAACGTCTCAAATCGTGGTTTCGATTAATCGCTCACCCCTACTGCATAGCCTATAACTAAAGTTAACAAAACAGCTTAACATCACCTAGAGAACGGCATTTTTCATCTCTTTGAGGGCTACAAAGAAAGCCACCAGAAACAAACATCAGGTCAGCGATTCACATGTATGATTCAGTAAGTCTCAAAAGCTGTTCTGTAAGAGAAAAAAATATGAGGACACCGTACTACAGAGTTCTTTTGCCAATACTTCAGAACCTTCTAGTTTCATTACAGATATCGGAGGTCAACAATTACTGTTGATCTACTGCTCCTCATGTCTCTGAACTATTGAGAGGCACAAGAAATTTGACAGATCTCAGCCTTTCCTAAAACAACAGACAAACGGCCCTCTATAATTACCTCCACGGACTATCAAATCCCAATTAAACAAGGTCATTGCAATACTGTTAAGCAATCAATCTCAAGCACTTCCAATGACAACCTGGACCTCCAGCCTCCAGTCTGGAGTCTCAACAGATCTACAAAAGAAAATGTTAAATGTGAATGTTGATTAACTTCAAAGCAAATCAAATAACATCAAGCAAACAAATTCAACCTTGAACGTCTACTTTAAGGGATTAATTGAATTGAAAACTAGAGCCTGACCGATATATCGTTTAGCCAATATTATCAGTTGATATGAGCCTGTTGCTAATATATCGGTATCGGCGAATATGCCGCCGATATTAAAAAAATTTTTTTACAGAACATATAATGCAGATAAAATGCTTGAAATGGTGTAATTACTTAGCTTGTCCAGCAGAGCATGCTCCATTGTTTGCTACTGGCTACCTGGATGAAACGCTTTAAAGCTTAAGTCTATGGAAAACCATTGAAATTTTGAACGGCCATATCTCCGTAAAGGCGCGGCGAATCTGCACCAAATTTGGGGATCCCTTCAGCTCGAAGAACCCTCTCGAACGCGAATAGAATGTACGTCTCGAAGCCCTCTTTCGAATGAGACCACCCCTGCGTTGATAGCGCCCGGCGTTCGGGAGTTATGGGTGGTTAAATTAGCGGTCCGGAGCCGACCGATCTAGCAATCCCAGGGGGCTACCGACACGTGGAGGGTGGCATCGAGAGGGCTCCTTGAGCTGAAGGGATCCTCAGAATTTGGTGGATCCGTGAATGAATGTTCCGAAGTGAAATAAACTTCAACGGAATAAAGTTGAATGGAATTGAATTGAATTAAACTTGAATAAACTTCAACTATACTGTTCAGTGCACTGATGTCAGACTCATTTTGGATAATAAAGTTTGTTAAATTGTTAAATGCCCTGCCTCCATTATTACATATCTTTGTCATGTCATTATACATTACATTTGAGTGATCAATTGCAAAAAATGTGTATATGTATATATATTCTGTTTATGTATATACTGTATTCTATATAGGCTTATAGTATTAGTCAAATGTTTGGACACACGAATGGGAAAGTGTCCAAACTTTTGACTGGAACTGTACTATAATATACACAAAGAATATCGGGCGATATATATTGATATCGGCCTTTTTTACTCCCTAATATCGGTATCGGCCCCAAAAAACCCATATTGGTCGGGCTCTATTGAAAACCTGAAGTAATTGACTCAAATCTAAAATAAAAGTTATGCATTTAATAAACTGACAAATTCAACCCAAGTTTTTACCAAACAAAAGTAATCAAAGAGTGCCTTGAACCAGTGGATGTGCTAATAAAATGGAAGTTCACTTCTTCCTCCAAGTAAACAGTCTGATTACACAGGAGAAGCACATTGGAGAGGTAAAGGTACCACAAATTCCTATGTTGATTACAAAGCTGTGAAGTCCCAAAGGTAATCAAGAACATTGGGGGCCCTGGTTGCCATGGTAACCATAGTGTGCATACAGGTGCCAGCTTTTTATTATCCAGTCCAGAGGACAACTGGTGTGGGTGTTTTTTTTATTTTATTCAGCATCTTTCTTTCTGCTTGGTGAAAAACTATGTGGTATCAAATGAGAACAAATCATAAGTTTCTTTTCTAAAAGCATTTTGAGGTACAAAAATTCATAAACAAGTTTTATATAGAGTTAACACATTAGATACACACAGATATAACATTAACGGAAGGCATTCTGTAGACTTTTAGTATGCTATTGTCCACAATGTAACAATGAATGAAAAATGACTACATTTACTGCATTAATAAAAGTCCTTGGTTCAATAGTGCTCATTTGTGGACACATTGGTGGACAATACAAATATTTAGGCTCTGTTAATATTATCTTTTTCCCTTACTGAAACTTTTATGCTGATGTAGCCAATTTGGTGTGAAAAATATTTAAACGATAATACCATAGCCTAACATATTTCCATTCAATAAAACTGCAATGGGTAAAATACCAGCCAACATTTCCCACTGAATACCAATTCCCTCAAATCCACGGCGCATTAGGGATGTTAAATGCATTGTGAAATTTCATGCTTAGCAATTATTTCTGTCTGCATAGGTTTCCAAAATCTTCAGTTCAAGAAAAATAATGGCATGTTTTAAAATAATGGCATCCAGTGGAGAATACACAGTGAGTGACCTTTATACTGCAGCCGTGAGAGATGCTGTAAAGGTGCTGCTGTTAAGCAAAATGAACATGAGTCTCGTACCAGGCCATGTACAAACCCCCACAATGGAGTTTCCCCTTCACAGTGACCGCCAGGACTAAAGGATGAGACACTGGCCAGGGCTCTCAAGAGAAAAAGATCAGCAAAACATAATGGCTCCAGGAACAAACAGGCGTGTGGGGGAAAGTTCAGGCATTAACATGCCAAAAAGCCCCTTACATCCACTTTAAAAAGAACAGTAGTGAAATGTCCTTTTTCCCTAAAGAGTGGACAAAAATCTGTGCCGAGACAGTGATGCTGTCTCAAAGTCTAGTGAGTTTCTTACATAGACCAAAATCTCAGTAGTTGAAAGCAACACAATTTCACAATTCTTGATATCAACAGACCCTTTTCACAAAGGTTTCACAAGATTGCTTAAGCTTGTCAGAAGAGAGAAAGATGTCACATTTGCCATCACTTCCTCAGCTTATGTATTAGAAACACACAGCAGCATTAGTCTTTCCTAATTAAAGGTGGGGTAAGCGATTTCTGGTAGCCAACGTTGACATTCGAAATCACCAAAACAAACACGCCCCTACCCCAAAAGGGTCTCACCCCTATCTTGATAGCTCCGCCCCACACATACATACGCAACCCAGGCAACGATTAATTCTGTGAAACGAAGCAAAACCAATGTTACACCGTGTCTACGCCTGACACGAGTTGTGCGGCAAAATACTATAGAGCTCAATATAATCAGTGATGCCGTCTACACCAGATAGAGAGAGAGAGATATATATATATGGTCTACACTGGATGCGGCGTGACAACACGACAAATCCCCGACAGAAAACTGCTGCTGTGTTCTTTATTTGCATTTATGACGTATTGACACACATTTCAAATTATTTGCAATGGTCACTTTGTCGTGTCCAGTGTACTAGACAGACTTTAGCTGTTGCAGCGCAGACACGTGTGTTACTCACCTATCGAGAAGAAACAAAGCAACCTCGGCCTCCGATTGCAGGCCTTCCGCTCCTTGAGTTCTCTCCAGCGCTGGAAAGCTGATCCGATATTTACACAGGTCCTACTTCTTGCCTTAAGCCTTCTTTTGTTCCGCAGACATTTTCCTCTTTTGTTTTTTTATCTGCCATCTCTATCTTTCTGTCGCTCGGCTCACTAATGTCCATCCTGTGCACTGAACGCGCTCTCCACCACATCATGAGTAGACACACCCCTTACTGCTGATTGGCTACAGGTTTGTTTTGTTACTCTGCCCAAATCGGTTTTCTAAAGCGTTTTTGAAAAATCGCTTACCCCACCTTTAAATGGCAAAGAAATGCACAAAGTGCATCGTTATAAACGTACATTTCATTTTTAGAAAATGAAAACTTAAGCTAGGTTTACAATGTTAATAACCGTGGAAACATACCACAGTCTGTGACAAGAACTCATATGCTATCGAACACTTACAAGTTATTTATTTAAATACTAAAATTAACATTTAAATTAACAGTGAATGTTAAGATTCAGTTGGGATTGAAGATAACCATTTATTCATTTATAAAATTACATAATTGAAAAATCTATTTGACAATTTAAACTTAAATGCATAGATCTACACAATTTTAGGTAGCACTTTACAATGAGGTTCATTTATTAACATTAGTTAGTTAAACTAACATTGAAAAACACTAAAGCATTTATTAATCTTGGTTAATGTTTGGTTAATTTTAACATGGACTAACATCCTGAACAGTTGCATTTTTTTTAAACTAACATTAACAAAGATTAATAATACTGTAACAAATGTATTGCTTATTGTTATTTACTGCATTAAATAATCAAGAAATGTAACCTTATTGTGAAGTGTAACCCAAATTTATATTTATTAAATTATATAAAAGAAAATCTGTTTGACTGAATTTAAACTTTTAAATAAAAAACGCACACATCTAATGTTTGTATAAAACTGACATGTAGCTAGAACTACAGTAAAAAAACAAACAAAAAGAATCACTACAGTCAACATTCACACTCAACAGCATTTTAGGCATTAAAAGGTGCATTATTTGTAGTGCTAAACAAAATTACATTCTTACGATGGCCAAAAATGTTGCCCAAGACAGCAGCTCACTAGTCTGAGAAACATCTTCTGTATATACATGAGCGAAAAACAGCAAAGCAGTCTGGCTTACAGCAGAATGAACAACAGCTATCCAGACGGAGAGGACAACAGAGGATTGGCAGGTCAGCAAACAAACAGACACGTGCCTGCACACACATGCCTCTCGCTGGATAAGACGGAGGAAATAACTCTACCTAGGGTGCGCAGCCTGCCAAACACCAACACACACACGCACATCTTTACCAAGGCTTCAGGCAGACAAAAGAGGTAGTGGGTGCGCCCGAGGGCAGTGGAAAGACTCTGGAAAAGCTTAGTGGAGCAGCAGGGTTTATGCTACGCTGTTATCTCAGGCGCTGCAGAGAGACATCCTTTGATGTGCTGAGCCACAGACTACAGGCGAGAGGAAACGGGCTGGTTAAGTAAATGTAGGCAGACACCGAGATGCACACACATACAGGAACACAAAGATGTCATGCCAGTTAGCATTTATCCCAAGGCCAACTCTCCAGCTAGGCAAACACCAGTTTGATTCATGCTTTAAAGGACAAAAAACCGATGCCACAAATACATCAGAGTGGTTTTGCCTAAGGCTATGGGGGGAAAAAAAGGAAGACTGTACGGTATATGTCTGTATTTCAACAATTAAGTATCTGTTGCAACTGTATTCAAGAGGATGAATGAGAAAGATTATTGTTATTGTCTGCATTTAAAGGGTGGCATAGCAGACAGATGTAATTAAAAGCAAAAATAGCTAAATTCATATGCCTTACTAAGATGTCCCATGGTTAACCAAGCAAAATTTGGGATTTTGTTCACATGGCTGATGTTACAAAGTAACATTTAAGATACTAACCCGCTTGTTACACACTTACTTCACTTTGATACTGGCAGTGCATATTTATCTGCCAGCAAACCACCAAAATAAGATTGACGGTTGAACATTTGGTGGGGGTGTACAGCTGCACTATACATAATTATTAAATGTGTTTTATTTTACAGTAAAAAAGTATTATAAATATTTATTTTCTTTAATATTATAATTTAATTTTAAAAATTATAATCATTAAAGGGGTCAAAAATTGTAAGAGTAGTCTACCGATTTTTTTTTTTTTTTTTACTGTGATCACTTTACTAAGAGGTTTGAGCTGGCTCTTGTCAAGAGTAAGCTCAGGTGTAAACAAATTTTCCCAAATTATTTTCTAAACTGTTTATCCCTAAAAGGATGGTTTGTGCTCAAAAGTCATTACAGCAATTTTTCACCTTTATCACTATGTTACAAAATCACTCTAATAAATCTAAAATGATTAATTCTTTCCAACCATAGCTATATAAAACACCTTTGTGAAAAACCCTGTATTTCGCAAAATCGGTTTAAAATACTGCAATGTCAGTTTTTCATATGGTGCGGCTCTTATTTATTTGTTGGCTTGATTGAACTTTTCATTCTAAAAATTAAAAAGCTTAAAGCTTCTGCTATAAAGAAAATCAACCTAATAACAAGGCAAATACAATATTAATTTGCATATTAATATATTATCTGCAAGTCAACATGGGATAGGTTGACCACATGAGAAGATATACAGATCTGTTGGAGCAGTGATTAAAATTATTTGACCACTGAACGCCATGATTGATAATTCAATCAAGTACTCTAGTGTACAACGAATCTAATGATGACGGGATTATTGTAGTAACAATAAACAGTAAGGCATGGTTGTCACTGTCAATATTTATAAGAGATGCCTGGGCTTCATCAACAGCAGTTGGACTCAATCAAACAAGGATGACATTGCTGTATTCCCATTTTAAATATGTATTAAGCAAAAACTTTAGCAAGACATAACTTTTGTCATTCAAATAAACCCCATTAAATTGAAATTAATTTCAAAAAACAAAAAACATGTAGACAGAAAGTGAGAGGGAGAATGCAACCGTGTCTTCCTGTAGGGCTTTGTGGCTCAACTCCCTGTCTCTATAGGATTATCTTCACTAATAGTCCTTAAGTCAGTCTGACTGAGCCGCCAGATGCCCGTTACTCTGCATACAGCCACAACATCTCAGACAGACATATGGATGTGACACATGGAGAGAGCTTTAAAGGGGCCTTATTCTGTTCAATGCTTTTGCTGTTAAGACTTCTAACACTGTAAAAACTAATTGTCGCAATAACTTCCTGTATTGAACTTGAGATATATGTCAGTTAATACAACTTCACATTTCAAGTTTAATTTTAAGGCAGCACAAACACTTTTAAAGTGATGTGAAAATATACCCGTGTTATGATTGGCTAATCTTCATAAGCCATCGTAGGTAATACTGGTTATCATCAGAGTGGGTAAAGTTGCTAATCATTGTACAGGTGTTGTGGCACATAACATTAAATGTTCATGGTTGTAAAGCAGTGATTTCAATGTTTTCTACAGCACCATGCCAAATGAAACCAAATGTTAATACTTAATACTCTGAGAAATTGGCCAAGTTCTTTTAATGAATCATTCAAAAAGACATAAGAACTCGGGCCTTACTGGATCGATTCAGTCTAACGATTCCTTCACCGAATCGGTCATCAGTCCTTCACTGAATCACAGTGATTACGGAATCAACTTCTGGCCCACTTACTGAACTGCTGTTTACTGACTGGTTGTTCAGTCAGTACAGCAATGTGTTGTTAAACACACATTTTGAATATTTCATCTAAAAAATATATATAATTTTTTTAAAGCATTGAAACATTCAATTAGTAGTCTGTGTCAAAAGGAGTTTGGTGTCGTGTAGTATGTTACAACAAGAATTTGTAAAGCCACCGTATCCCAAGACACAGCTTCTTCAACCATGAACAAGCAAGCCAGACTTCAAACTCCCTGATCCTTACATACAAGCACTACAACTTCTGTTCCAGAAGACAGAGACTGTGGGACAAGTTTCTTCAGAATACTGGTGCAAACAGAGACCGACCTGTGGCTACATGTAATAAAGATTTGATGGGCCTGTCTTTTCTGTAGAGACGCATGCAGTCAGTTCCAGCACCTGAGAATTCTGATGCACACAGTAAATAATTCAGTGTCAACAGGGTAGAAGGAAGACATGAATGTGGGCCAACAAAAAAGCAGACTTGCCATTTCGAGTCCGAGACTGAGAGCGAGAGAGACAGATGGGCAGAGAAGCACCTCTAGGGGTGCACAATACATTTTGGGGAAAACTGTTTTTTTTTTTTTTTTGGACAATCTGGTTTTTATTCAAGGAAAGCTGGAATCCAAAAAGATGAAGTTCCTCCAAAGCAGTGAAAGGTTGTTTCACATGAGCTCTGAGAACTGTGCTAAAGGCAAGAGGCTCCTTCAACAATTCTAAATTATGCAAGATTTGGCACATGTGAGTTTATTACCTAAAAGCACAACAGGCTTTGGCTCCAAGGAGGATTTCTTTTTTCCTGGAAACTTCTCAGAATGACAGAAAGCATCCAAAGTTTGACATACAGTTAAAGACCCTAAAGAGTTTACTAGGCAAGTGTGCTGCAGATGGTTGTCTTAATAACAGAATCATCCTGTGGTGCCAGTGCAGGATGCTGTGAGGCCAATGACCACGATTCCCCAAGATTCATTCATAAAGCCAGGTGTTTCCATGGAAACAGTCCTTCACTAGGGCCCCCCTCTTCTGAAAGGACTGTCCTGCACCACAGCAGTCAGTATGAGTGTGTAAAGATTGTGTTGGGCAGGAGATGGGGGTGGGAGTCCTTCCTCAGAGAACCAAAAGACAGTAGTGTTGGCATAAGAAAACCAAGACAGCTCACTCTTTTAAAAGGCCCTTTTATATGACTCACATCAATGTTCTATGGAATGAAATATCAGCCACAGTGATGACCAAGCACTGAATTTCAATTGCAGAGCACATTATGATTGCAGACAAAACATGATTGACAGAGAACATTAGTTTGTTTTTTTGAAGTGATGCCAACGAAAAATCCATAGAACCTTTCAGTGAACATTTCTTAAAAATAACCATTTTAACAATCTAAAGAAAATGTTTCCACTGTAGACAACCTTTTGGCCAAAGAAAACATTCTAGATGTTAAAGCAGTCATATGATGCAATTAAAAAAAAATTCTTTCTCTTTGGAGTGTTACAAGCTCTTGGTGCATAAAGAAGATCTGTAAAGTTGCAAAGACTAAAGTCTCAAATCCAAAGAGATATTCTTTATAAAAGTTAAGAGTCAACCACGCCTATCTAAAACGGCTCGTTCTAACACGCCCCCACATGTCTATGTCACGATGTGGGAAGATTTGCATAACGCCGCCCAAATGTTCACGCAAAGAAAGAAGCCGTAACTTTTATTTTCGCTGTAGTATCGTTGTTGCCGCCGCCACGTCGTGAATACGCTGTGCGTTTCATTGTGAAAGCAAAACTACTTTGTTTGGCCTTCCAAAAGAGGACGATATCCGCTTCGTCATGAGCTGATCCGAGCTGGTTGCTGAGGAAATACATCAACTTTGCGCTGTGGATCGCCGGATCAGCTTTCACCGTGGATGAAGCAGAGTCCAGCCCGGGGTCATCACATGTGGTTGCCGCAAGCCCGCCATGTGTGACGCTGTGTGTTTCGTTGTGAAAGCGAAACTACTTTGTTTGGCCTTCCAAAGGAGGACATGACTAGAAATCAGTGGTTAAGTTGTATTTACAACACTGTTCCAGAACACTTCAACCCAAATATTCAGATGTGTGCAGCACATTTTATGGAGGACTGTTTCCTGATCCTGGGAGAGTAGACTATAATGCCGGCTGTTCTGACTCACAGACTAAGTACATTTTCATATTTTAAAGGAATTGCTACTGATGATTCAAACGCGAGTTTTGAGCAGTGTAGAGTAGCGCTTGTTTTTTGTCATTTCTCCATTCACAAATGCAGATGGTTTTATGTTTACGCGGCGCGATGCAACGCAACGCGTAAAAAGACAGTACAACTCATTATAATCAGTAATTATGTCCCC
>NW_015505467.1:973409-1010666 GCF_001515645.1 Sinocyclocheilus grahami | reverse complement strand
TAATCCGTAATTATGTCCCCACTGGATGCAACAAATGCCTCGTTTATAATGGGTTTTAATGTTTTTGTCTCATCGCTCTGGCCGGGACACAGCATCAGCAGTATGGTGAGGGGCGTAACATTTCCGTCACACGCTTGAGGTAATCGGCCAATCAAAACGCTCTGGATAGCTGGTCAATCACAGCACACCTCGCTTTTCAGACCGATGAGCTTTGTAAAAATCGATGCGTTTCAGAAAGGCGGGGCATAGAGGAAAAACAATAATGTACAGTATGTGGAAAATAATGTGTTTTTTTAACCTTAAACCGCATAAACACATTTCATTACACCAAATACACAAAATAATGTTCTTTTTAGCAACATCATATGACCCCTTTAAAGGTTCTTCATGGAACCATATAGGCTAAGTCAATAATCTTTACAAAAAACGCATCTAACTTGGCTTTCAAACATGGTTTAAAGTACAAAGCAACATAACATTTTATAATATATTAGTTTTAGAACACAAATTCCGAGTATGGGATAGCAATTTGGTCATCTGACATTGGCATACTTTCCCTGTACATCTCCACTTTAAAAAAAAAAACTTTTTTAAAAGCATATCATATAGTGATCAATAAACATACCAGCCAGGCTGATTAATGGGCCATTATTCTGGCATTTGAGATTATCTGCATCGACTGATCCACTTGGCCAAGCAGGCCTACATTGCCAGTACCTAATTCTATTGACAGCTTTATCAATAGATAGTGAAAATGAAATGGTCCCCCCATTTTAGCAAATCCTATTTACTGTCTACATAATTAACTCTTATGTATATCTGCAATACATAAGCAGCCCTGCTTTCTATTGGTATCTGGGAAAAAAACATATAGGCTGACCAATAGACTCATATTTCTGTTTTAAAAATTAAATGTTTTCACCTTTTATCATATACACTTTCTTGTTACCCAGTATTTTCATAAAAACTGCACTTTTTGTAGCACTTTTTGTTTGGAGGTCAAAGCAGCAGTGCACTAAGGCCCTGACGCAAGTCATGTGAAAGGGCGCTTAAGACGAAGGCAGACTTTTTCTTGAAGTGGACTAGGGGTTCCCAAGTGAAGTCCTGATTATACTTTTGTCATCCAAAGCTGATGTGAAACTGATAAATCTCACATTTGTTGATCATAGTTCACATGAAGTATTGTGAAAGCACTTGGTCCCATGGAATACAGGGCCAAACGAAGCAACTAGATTTTTTAAAAGTGCTGATGTTCGGGGGAGTTGGTGGGGGCAGGGCAGCTGTTGGGTCCCAGGGTGAAACCACAAAGACACAGAGGACACAAAGAGCTCAAGACAATGCAGAGGGCTACCCTTTCACAACCTCTCACGGGCCCTACTGAGAACTAAAGCAAAAGACCCTGATGGAGGTAATCCTTTTATATCACTTTAAGAGAGAGTGGATACAGCAGCATGCACAGACAGACCGAGAAAGAGCCTTTCTGTATTGCTCGAACACTTTCCAGGACACAATACAAAGTCTTCACAAATCAAAATTTACCCAGACACTACCCAGAAACAACAGTCAAGCTACTTTAATTCAGTAATGCGGCATCAGACAAACTTAAGTCCCACTGTTATTTGATTTAATCAAATATTAAATCAATGTACTGTAACTCTATCGTGTACAATAATTGATAAACATGTTTTTATAGTCTACAGCTCAGAGGGATAGTTCACCCAAAAATATGAAGCCATTGCAGGCTCGTGTCATTCCAGACTTTTCTTCTGCTCAACACAAAAGATGATATTTTGGTCAGGTTCACACAGCAATAGAATATGGTTGTCAGTCCTGTAAGAAACATTATTACGGTTGCACTCACACACATTTTGGTTTACAGTAGTGACAACCGTATTCTAGAAATGAACTCACACCTGCAAATTTTCAGGACAACCGTATTTTCGGTGAAGCCCTGCTGTGTGAACAGAACCGGACTGGACAGCTAGTTGTCTGTTATACAGTGCAGAGAGCCACTAGCATGTTGAAGGTTTGTGTGCTTTTGGTAAGTTACACACGCAGATGTGTCACCTGAAGTTTTGAGATCCAGTCACTGTCCTCCACCAGAGCCACCCACCAGAGCGCAACTCAGCCAATAGATGCTGTTATACCTCAGCATAGGGGTGGGCGATATAGCCTCAAAAAAATTATATCGCAAAATTTGCGATAATGATATTTATGGCAATATAGAAAAATATATGGAACAACGTTTTATTGGTGATTGCAGCTGGCAGGCAGCAGTATTTATTAGTGCAAACACAATGAAGGGCATTTTCCATCCTTTTCCAATGAGCTACTGTCATTGATGACAGACTACCTAATTCCAAGTGTAAATCTATTGTTATAAGGTGGCAGAAGCAGCATTATAGTGCAGTAGTAGTGACCAGTGTTGGACAAGTTACTTTAAAAAAGTAATTAGCTATAGTTACTTCTCACAAATAGTAACTGAGTTACATCATTATATAAGTAACCAATTACCAGGGAGAGTAACTATTGCGTTACTTTTTTTATTAAATTTTTTTTTTCAAATGTGTCAAATAACTTGGATGCCTCCAATATTGAATGTTAAATGAATGAAATGGACACTACACGGAACAAATTATTTTAAACATTGTACACTAATACAAAACAATTTAAAAATACTTATTTAGCACTGTTGGTGTAATGTCTGCTAGAATGTTAAAAATGTTCAAAGCACAATTTTACTTAAAATGAATCAGATAGTAAAATAATATTTTGTGGCCATTTTTGAGACCCCCTTCTTGAATCAGGCATGCAAATAAATGCAGCCTTGCCGAGCAGAAGGGAATTCTTTTAAAACATTAGAAAATATTAAAGATAATACATTTATTAATAGAGCGGTTGTTATTATTATCATCATTATTGTCTTTTTAATTTTATTTAACAGAACAACAGTAAAATTACAATACTAACATTTATGAATGTTGATGGAGCTTTTATTTTGACGGAAACCCACAGGAAGTCCTCAGTGCTTCTTTTTGTTTAAAGCAGCAGATTTATAAATTATTCTCATTACTAATTTGGGAAGATGCACGTATCACATTGTCACATGCCTTGTAAAAATTCATAAAAATGTTACTGAGCAACTGACGAGTAACACAGTTTCAGTGCAGATTTCCCTCGCGGTTTGAACTTTGAACCCTGGTTAGACAGAGCCGCGTGCTCGTGCAGCGCTGTTTGAATACAGAGACCCCCTTCTTGAATCAGGCATGCAAATAAATGCAGCCTTGCCGAGCAGAAGGGAATTCTTTTAAAACATTAGAAAATATTAAAGATAATAAATGTATTAATAGAGCGGTTATTATTATCATTATTGTCTTTTTAATTTTATTTAACAGAACAACAGTAAAATTACAATACTAACATTTATGAATGTTGATGGAGCTTTTATTTTGACGGAAACCCACAGGAAGTCCTCAGTGCTTCTTTTTGTTTAAAGCAGCAGATTTATAAATTATTCTCATTACTAATTTGGGAAGATGCACGTATCACATTGTCACATGCCTTGTAAAAATTCATAAAAATGTTACTGAGCAACTGACGAGTAACACAGTTTCAGTGCAGATTTCCCTCGCGGTTTGAACTTTGAACCCTGGTTAGACAGAGCCGCGTGCTCGTGCAGCGCTGTTTGAATACATGCAATTCATGCGTGTATTAGAAAACATAACGTTCTGCAGTGTATTTAATGGTTTAAGACCAGGGCTGGGTAATATAGCTAAAAAAAAATATGTATCAACGATACAATGTTCCATATCGTTCGGTATCGATAATTATTGACATTTTTATAACCTTTTTTAAAACAAAAAGCAATATTTTTTTTTTTTTTTTTAACCACTGTATTTATAATTACCAATTTATTGAGATAAACAACAAATATTTATTGTTTTAATCAAACAATAAAAATTTAACAATTCTCATTTCTAATGTTTTATATGCAGATTAAATAGGTCTTTATTGTATAGGTCTAATTGTCTCCCGAGGTCACAATGAGCAAAATAATGCAGCACATTTAACTAGTAACTCTATAAAAACGTGCATTGCGTCTAAATTAACCCATAAAAATCTAATATAATTTCGAGTATTGCATAAACAATTATGAACAAAACAGCATAATGCATTTATGCATTGCTTAAGCCAAAGAGCCAAAGAGCCATTCACACAGACTGCATTTAAAAACATATGAGATGCAGTGAAAAGGAATAAACCTCCACAAATTCGTGACGTGTTTTCTTCAAGTTTAAACGGTTTTAACTTTGCATGGTTTTCTATACATCTCTTCTGTGAGACGCGAGTGCAGCAGTCATATTTGTCCATCTAAATATGACATTTTTTCTATCGATATCGAAGAAGGTGTACCGTCGATAAATAGATACTGTTTTATCGCCCAGGCCTAATTAATCATTTTAATCATCATACAGTAACCAGCAACAACCACCCCTTCCTCTGCTCATCGGAGATATGAGATGCAGTACTAAACAGTCTCTCGCTGTCGGTGCTTGTAATGATTTTTGCGTCTTTCTCAGAGTTTCAAATGCTTTCACACTGCAGTCATGTTTGCTGCATTAGTGCACGTCTCTATTTGATGACTGGGGTCCAAAACAACACTGAACCCCGCTGATCTGAATTGCATATCTTTTGTGTTCCACAAGGAAAACAATGCTCATGTCTGTAATGACATGAGGGTGGGCAAATAATTTTCTGGGTGTACTTTGACATGAAAATGCAAGCAAGTCTCATTTCATGTTCAAGCTCTCAGTAGTGGGAATACTCGAGTTGAAAATTTCCCCACTCAAAGCTTTCCATTCATGCAGTGTTTCAGACAACTTGGAACTCCAATTTGTCAACTCTCAGCTGCCAGTTCCAGTTGAACATAACCGAATGAGATGCTGCCTTAGCTGGAGTTTTAAGTATTATATTTGGATTGCAGTTATACCATTTAATATCTTAGAAGGGTTCTAAGATCCCTTCCTATGCTTCTATGCAAAACATTTAGGTCAAGGGTGTCCAATCCTGGCCTTGAAAACCTTCCTGCAGAGTATACGTGTTCATGTGGAGTCAGAAATATCATTAAAAGTTCCAATAAATTATATAAATGAACAAGCAAAGGCATATCTAAAAGTGGGAAATTCTGAAAACTAGATACAAGTATTGTTCAGCTGTGACACTGAAAGAGGCATGTTGATTTTAATCACTCAACTTTCACAGTTTGCTTTATGCAACAAAAACATTTAGTTTACTTATAATAACATATAGGAATGAATTTTATCATTTTTAAATCAAATGTAGTAATATGATTGTCACAATAATGAAGTCCCACAATATATATGACAAATTAAGAGCAGAATGAACATTGCTTTATATTCTGAAATGTAAAATAAACATTTAATGAAATGAAATGAACTGTCGTTCACGCACGGTTCGGCACACTCCATTGAGCGTTTAGTTTTTAAAAGTGTCTGTCCTCTAACTGAACTAGGCTAAATTATTTTTGTTACTATAAAAAAAATTAAAACTACGGTAAGGGGGTGGTGCCACGGTAGGCAAAAGATGTAACCGGTGTTGCGGCTTAACACTGGTACGACCGAAAACACCGTCTATCGCAGCAAGCCTACTTGGTGGTCCACGTAATGTTCTCCTAGCTGCTTGTGATCTCTTAAAACCCTTAATGCAAATCAGAACCAAGCGCTGGATGGCAGAGCTTTAAATTATTGACACTGCTCTTGCTGACAGTGTCCAGAAGCTCTGCATGTACAATCTCTGAAGGCCAGAGCAAAGCTGTTACAATGAAATTGGGCCATATGGAAAGACGAAATTGAGGAAGGTAGAAATATATCAAAATGCAGTGTTAATTAGGCCTATAAGTAATCCACCTGCAGGCTGAATTCTTCATAAAAATTGACGTTCCTGAGTTCATCTTCGACGTAAATATCAGTACATTGTAAAGCATGATGCAAGCATATTCTGAAGATCACACAAGGAGTGACATGGAAACACAGATAACCATCACTTCTCAATGTGCTGACGTTTACATCAAACATGAACCTGCATTAAACAGTTGGTCAGAAATGATGGTTTATATAACAATCATTTTTTTCTTACAAGAACCTATTGTTTAGCTTCAAAAGACATTGATTCATCAACTGGGGTCATATGGATTACCATAATTTTTTGTATTTGTGTGATTTTTGAAGCAGCCTGCACATCTGAAGAACTGTGTTTACCTGAGGAAAGTCAGTCATATACATCTGTGACAGCATGAGGGTGAGTAAATGAAAGAATCTTCCCTTTAAAGATCCTTAAGAGAGAGAGAGAGAGAGAGAGAGAGAGAGACAGAATCATGCCACTGACCCAGTTCTATTTGAAACTACACATTTCATCTTTAAATGACAGGTGAAATAAGAGCAGGTGTGAGAATACATCTATATTGATAGATTATCTGAGGCAAGCCCTTCCTGGATGAAGTTTTTAGAGGAGACTGCTACAGAACGAGACAAATTTGATTTCCTATACAGCCATCGACTATTAGCGGCTTTGTAAGGCTAGACCAACAGCACTAGTCATCTTTGGCATTTGAATGGAGGATGAAATCAGCCAAGTGACTAGTCACATGACTGGCCTGGTGTGACACACCTGCACATACAGGAAAGAGAAATGAAGAACTAAACACAGTGAAAGTGAAGAATAAAACCCTCCATACGGTAGTGTCAATGCTCAAGAGGCTTACGGCACAGCAACAGGTGGAATCAAACCATTATGAGAAATTCACATTCCCAACAGCAGGCAATGAGCCCATGTTTTGTTTCCTCAACAAATTAAGCCTAATTTTCTTGAAGAGATAGACTGTAGCAACTTTAGAGAAATGCAAAACCTGAAAATCACTAAGGTGGCATAAAAGGCCTGATGGAAACACTGAACAAAACAAATGAGAAAGTAAAGAGAGCTAATCACAGCAAAGCAAATAAACACTCCATAATTCATCAGAAGAGGGACACGGAGACTGTGTGTTCACAAGTGTGATTCACAAAACAACACAGGAATTCACCACCCATACAGGAGGGGCATACACCCAAGACAAAAAAAAAAAAAAAAAAAAGAGATACAGAGTAGGGCTGCACGATAAATCGAAATGAAATCGAGATCGCGATTTGACAGAAGCTGCGATTGTCATGCATATCTTTCAGTGAAGCACGGTTCTGTGATCAGCAGTAAATCTCCATCCAAAGGTCAGAGGGCGCTCTCGCGCTGAAACCCCAAATACGCCTCGCAGAAGAAACCCAGAAAATGCCTATCGCTGCAGCTGAATAAACAGAAGGTTCAACCGCTTTCATTGATTCAACGTGACTAATAAACGCACGACTACGGCAATATACGGTTTATCTGAGTTCTTATTATTATAATTTTCATTCAAATAAAGTATATTTATAATGCAATGCCTTTATCGCTGCTTAAATACTATGAAATATGTTGTGTGCCTTATTCTGTGTAAGAAGAAGCCACATCATCTCACAGAAGGATTTATTTCAAACACTCGACTGACATTATGAAGTGACTTTGGAGTGAAAATATATAAAATGTGGTATTTTCACATGCTTTCAGATGGAGCAGCATTTACTTCACAGAGCCGCAGTTCACGGAGAAGCTATGCAAACAGCTGTCATTATCGCGAACGATTTCATAATCACGCAACAAAATCATCTGCCATTTTTTTTGCGTAACTTGTCAGTGAACTACGCCTATGTGCAGTAAATTCTGCTCCATCTGAAAGCACTGATGATTTCCTGCTGATTACAGAACCGGCATTACTATCAAAATGCACATGACAATCGCATTCGATTAATCGTGCAGCCCTAATACAGAGAAAAACAAATTCTCTCTAAATGTCACTGAAGGGCTTGATGAGACATCTGTGGAGAAATTAAGCCTTTCAGTGTTTTGTTTTGATTTTCTACCAAACTTTGTTTTGGCTACAGCTGCGGGAACATTAGAGTCAGGATAGAAGAAAAATGATCTGTCACACTCGGTTATATTATACTAATGTCAATATATCACTCTGTGAATTTCACAATGCTTTAGACAACACAAAAAATACCACTGTTTGATGGAACAAGTGTTTGTGTGCAGAGCTCTCAAATTTGCTGTACTTTTACTTTAAACTAGGTATGGGCCAGGGTGGTCCACTAGTAGTCCAATAACCAACCAGTCAATTAGTGAGGTGAACCAGAACATAAGCAAAAAGGGTAACCAAGTAAAAATATTCATAAGTATGATCGTCCAGCTGTGGGTGTGCTAATAGTGTTAGCCTAAGCTAAGCATCCAGTTGCTAGCCAGCTCCAAAAAACAAGACAACTACCGAAAATAGTCTCTTTGTAACAATGGCACATAGACTTTATTAACCACAAAGCGATGAATTTGCCTTCGAAAGGAAGTGTTTTAATGGGTTGGCAGCAGCAATTTCAGCACCTGAAAATAACATTTTCAGTTTCAGCAATAATAGTTCTGAAATTCCGATGTCATGGTGCCGTTTAAATAGTTAGTTAGTTTGTGTTTAACACCATTCCAGCTTCTGTGGCTATTTTCATGGCGAGAAATATTATGGCTGAATTATATCATGTTTTTATAAATTATTTTTGCTAAACTCCTAAACAGTATTTGGCTTAACTCTGTTAAAAATCTCTTCAAAAGAGTTAACTGAATAAAAAAAAATTCTCAATGAGTTAAAACCAGCACAATCTGCTGTTTATTAGCACATCTCCATTGACACATTTGGAATGTGTTAGCATCTAAGCAGCGCAAACAACGTGGAAAGCTAACAGGTATCCACTTCAACTGTGGACGCACTTCACCTTGGCCAAAAATTATGCTAGCATAGCAATGTGTCAAATTTGTTAGGCTTTACTACAACTGGTTTAACTTATCACCTGAGAACACGACCTAAACAAAACACTGAATTTTTGGTTTTCAGCAAAATTAAAACTTTGATTTGAAAACTAAATGAAAACTAATTTGTTTTTCCATACAGGTTATGGATATTTATCCCAATTGTCTAATGACTGTCTGTTAGTTAACCTACTAAAATTATGTTTTTTAGAGTCACATGGGCACCAAGCACATGGACATAACACTGCATAATTAAACATATCCTCCTTGACAAGTTTTTCAGACAAACCACCAACTAAAACATGTTTTTTCACTTCGCTACCCACAACATTACTACACTTATTTCAGCACTATTGAACTAATTTAATGGTCATATGAGAAGGATGTCATGGAGTACAAGTTTTAAATTTTGGCATGGGTATTTGAGAATTGATTCCATCAAAATGAGTCATCCAACACATACATCCCTGTAGTATTTACACCTGAAAGAATCACCATCCTCTCTGCTTGTGTCTGAGTACTGTGAGAGCACATGAAAAGGCAGCAGCACTCCATGGCAACTCACACCTCCGTTACAGCAGAAGAGATGACAGTCATGTGACCGCGGCCTTTTCTTTTCCCTCAGCACACGAGCTGAGGAGACATAACCATATCAAGAGTTCATAAGGTATTGTGTGCACAGGGATAGTTTACCTAAAAATGAACAAACAATATATTTTGAGAAATATCTTAGTTTTTTGCCCTAATCATGAATGTCAACGGTCATAAAAAGTTCTTATATCCTAATTTTTATATTATATCAAACATCTTTTGAGTTCCTCAGTAGGAAAAAATAAAGCACAGAGGTCTGAACTGACTTAAGAGATGAACTATAACAAATTGGTTAACTACATTAGTTAACATGACTAACAAAAAAAAGACTACAATACATCTACAGCACTTAACCTACTGCACTTAATTTTGCTTACAGATCTACTAAAATGTGAATAAAATTCAAAGAATAAATACTGTAACCAATTTATTGCTCGTTTATTATTATTAATCTCATTAATGAGACCTTACGGTGTTACCCTGTTTGTGAAAATCAACAGAATTCTGCATAACAGACTTGCATATGCTAAAATGTGTTAAATAACATTCACACCAAGAACAATAACTAACATTATAGTCCATTTGTGTGGATGCTAGTTTAGTTATAGATTATGCTTAGTGCGAATGGGCCTTAAAACTGCGCAGTCAGTGCTGCACTTTTATTTGTAGCTAAAACACAACCAGCTAAAATCTAGATATATGTAATAAACAAATGAAGAATGTGTTCCAACTAAGCAGAAATCAAGAAAGCTATCTAAAGAGTTCTATGCATGCCATTTGTGACCTAACAGCTAGGCCTGTTGCAATAATCAATATATCGACTTATCTCGCAATATATGTACATGACCTCAATAATTTTTGGTGACGCAATATATCGCCCATTATATTTACTTAAAAATTAATGCCACCATGTTTGGTACATTGCACCAGTGTCTTTTGCAGCTTCTCATTCATAACGTGGTGTAGTCATGAGGTGCTAGTACAAATTAAAAAAATGCTTCTACAAAAAAAAGTTTCATCTGCAGATTTGATCTCGTTTAGGGATCTGTGCCTTTGTGCATACGGACATCTGACTGCTAAGTAGTGATTGTGTTTTTCAGCAATAGTGTGCACGCTTAATTTACAGCGAAAAGAAGGTCCGGGAAAAATCTGTAGATGGAAAAATCTAAATATAAGTTCTTTGTGCATTTTACTTTTTTTCTACTTGTTACTTTGCACTTTTTGTTAGAAAATGTTTATTTACTATTTATTCAGGTATCTAATATTTCGATCTAAATATTCTTAATTTAAAGTTTGTTGTCATTTGGAAGCGTGTAGGCCTTCTTGCATTATTATGCTGTTACATTATGATTATATATTCAGTGGCATAAAATGGTCTTTAAAATGACAATAATATCGCTTATCGCAATTATTTCTGGGGCAATATATTGCACAACAAAAAGTTGTTATCGTGACAGGCCTACTAACAGCATCAATAAAGCTTTAGTAAAAGCTTCAGTATGTGTTATATGCACTTGCCTTCAGCCGAAATCCATGAACTAAAAGAGCTGGTTTTCAGCAGAAGACTTCCCAGTATTGGAAGACTTGGGTAAGCCCTTTACATAGTTTACTCAATGTCAAATTCATGTAGCTCTCCTAAGTAAAGCTTTTAATTGAGCAACAGAATCCATCATATTCCATCATAGGGGAACACGAGTGAAATTCTAGAAAACTTGCCTTTAATGAGGAGCCCAGAGAACACAAAGGGAGTTTGCAGTGAAAGGCTGCCGATTGCTGCAACTCTTTTAACCACGACTATCTTTAAATCAAAGCCACACAACAGACCTGCTCTTATTATAGCAGAGTGTCATTAAGAAGTGGCTGGCCTGAAAAATATTCTGTTCAAAGAGCCACTCATCAGATGACCCGGTTCCTTTCTCTCATCTCCCAGTCCGGTCATGTCTTCTGTATGCTCTCTTTGTGTCTTATCAAAACATTAAGGCCATTCAGCAAGTCTCAAAGATCCATACAGCAGACTAAAGCCTTCAAAGCATTCATAGCATAAAGGCCACGGCGTAAAAGAGCTCAAAACATCAGCTGAGACAGAGCACCCTACACCCTTCCGAGAGGGATGCCGATTCCCTGCAGGAGGGTGACTCTGGGCTCTCGGAAGTGGAAATGGATGTTGTGGAAAGGGTGTGAGAGGATGAAAGATCACACACTATCTTCTGTATTTCCTGCTCTTTCTCCTCTCCCTCCCCTCCAATTTTATCAAACCCTTTCCACTGTATCCCAGAGTGACCCACAATATTCAGAACGACCTCAAAAACCAAATCAAGCAAACCCAGAGGGGTCTGTGCACCTCTGTCCTGATGCTTTAACTTTCAAACAGGTGACAAAACTATTCAAACTAGAGGTGCAGTGCTAGGAGAAATGTTTTTAAACTTGCAAACTGACCTCCGTCTGTTCTCTAGAGAAACCTCCTTCCTTTTCCAAGTAATGCTTTTATTTGATAACAGATATTACATAAACACATGGAGCAATAGATGGCATTGCAAACCCTGTAAAACAAGTTACATAATATTACAGATTATGCTGAAATTTTCAAAGGCTCACTTGTGTTCAAGTCCCTAAACTTCAGTAGAAGCCACAGTCTCGTATATTTATAAATTAAATCTATATAAATTTGCTGTGTGGTTATGAAAATAAAGCAAAGTCTTTGCCTTTCAGAGCTAAAGAAGTTTTGTATAGCCATGTGTTCATTTAAAGGGGTCATATGATGCTGCTAAAAAGAATATTATTTTGTGTATTTGGTGTAATGAAATGTGTTTATGCGGTTTAAAGTAAAAAAAACACACATTACTTTTAACATACTGTACATTATTGTTTCTCCTCTATGCCCCGCCTTTCTGAAACGCGCCGATTTTTACAAAGCTCATCGGTCTGAAAAAGCTAAGTGTGCTGTGATTGGCCAGCTATCCAGTGCGTTGTGATTGGCCGAGTACCTCAAGCATGTGACGGAAATGTTACGCCCTTCACCATACTGTTGATGCCGTGTCCCAGCCGGTGCGCCGCGTAAACATAAAACTCTGTCTGCATTTGTGATCGGAGAAATGACAAACAACAAGTGCTACTCTACTGCCCAAAACTCGCGTTTGAATCATCAGTGGCAACGAAAAACACAGCGGCCTAGCGTGAGGGGAAGCCCCGGCTTAGTGTGCGCTGAGGCCGGGATAGAGTGAGCTGAGGCGGGCTGAACTCCGCTTTGTCCACGGGGAAAGTTGATGTATTCCCTCAGCGACCAGCACAGATCAGCTCCAGGCATGACGAAGCGGATATCGTCCTCTTTTGGAAGACCAAACAAAGTAGTTTCGCTTTCACAATGAAACACACAGCGTCTTCAGGACATGGCGGCAGCGTCAACAATACTACAGCGAGAATAAAAGTTACTCCTTTCTTTGCGTGAACATTTGGGCGGTGTTATGCAAATCTTCCCACATCGTGACGTAGACATGTAGGAGCGAGTTAGAACGATGCGTTTTAGGTAGGCGTGGTTAACTCTTAACTTTTATAAAGAATATCTCTTTGGATTTGAGACTTTAGTCTTTGCAACTTTACAAATCTTCTTTATGCACCAACAGCTTGTAACACGCCAAAGAGAAAGAAAAAATTTAAATCGCATCATATGACCCCATATATTAATATAGCGCAGCCTCCATTTGTTCAATTCACTCGTGTGGAGAGATGGATAAAAAGTGCTGTTATTATCATTACGTGGATGTTGGGGCTGAAAAAAAAAGAGAGAAAAGTTTCACGAAGAGTTTGAGAAAAGAAAGCATGCTTTGACAAACTTCCATCGGCTGTAGTCAGTGCTAACATGTGCTTGTCTCTCGAGCCGTGCACGCGCTGCACATACATCTGTACAAATTAATAATTTCTCCCTCACAACGTGCCAGCCCGGCTAATGTTTCCCGAAAAGTCCTATTAAAGAGTGAAAAGTCTGCAGATATTGGCGGGCGCTTCACATGGATTTAAAGCCCTTACGGGACTCGGCGGTGGTGGTTCACAGGCTGAACGTCGATTGTTAGCAAGCTAAGCTAACGCGCTAGGCTAAGCGCTATCAGATGTTATCCTGCTGCACGGGCACACAGCACAGCACTTCATAAAATAAACGACAGTATAGTAGACAATCGGATAA
The DNA here is from genome assembly GCF_001515645.1 of Sinocyclocheilus grahami. Classification (NCBI taxonomy): domain Eukaryota; kingdom Metazoa; phylum Chordata; class Actinopteri; order Cypriniformes; family Cyprinidae; genus Sinocyclocheilus; species Sinocyclocheilus grahami. The sequence continues at coordinate 996,964 of NW_015505467.1, read as the reverse complement.
ACATTCATAAACGAGTTCGCCTTTCGATTGTCCAGCTCTGGGTGTTAGCCTAAGCTAAACCTCATGTCGCTAACCGGCTAAACTACAGCAAAACAAGTGAAAACACAAGGAATACTCATGATAATGATGGGTGGTGAGGGTTTAGTAATCGTTATTAATCTAAAACGCCAACCAATCGCGAATATATGTAAACACACCGGTGTAGTAAAACATCCAGTGTATTTAGAGGGCAACCACAGCGTTTTTATCTACTGTAAACTTACTATTTAATACAAGAGAAATTGGTTTTGTTAAGTATATCTGAAGTTGAACTCAAATCAGTATGAGCAAAATAGCAATACAACGAAAGTGGAAAAAACCCAGATGATCAAGCTGTTAAAGCTGTATTAGATTTATTTTACGCAGCTACAAAACTCTAGCAAACACTGCGTATTTGTTGTGTCCTATATCTTGGAATTGGGTTAATGTAGTTTAACTACAACAACAACAGTTTGAGAATAGTGCATGCGAGTGATTTCTCTCATCAATGAAACACTGCGGTTTTAAATGACACGCAAGCTACACATCAGACTGGCATATTAAATATAAGCATACCATAAGCAGCTGTACGTTACATATATTGAATATTATACACACGAGAGAGGCCATGTAATCAGCTCCATATGTGCATTACCTGCATGAGGTTGTGTGGTGAAGCTGATCACATGGCCCGCTACTCCTACAAAATCACCCTAGCATGGTCAAGTTTACATTTGCAAGACGTTTTATTAGACAAATGCATGTATTTACCCTGGAAACTGATGGAAAGGCGAAGGAATATTAGGCGCCTGTGTGCACAGGGACAGTTAGCTCCCCCAGGTATCCTATCCAGAGTCCAATTACGGTCACCGGTCTCTCCTCTTCTCCTCTCCTCTCCGGTTTGCCCGAAAGGAAGATGAAACGATCCTTTGAAAACGAGTTGAAGTTTTACAAGCACAAACCAAACATTTTCATCCGATGGAATAAAGTAGGAGCGTTACGCCAACCCTTCCAACCCACGCACCAGGGAGAGCTTTATTATTTATTTATCTTCTGCAAAAACTAAAATCTCCCTGGAATAATATGTGACCGATTTAAAGAACGCCCGGGATACGGCGCACGACTCCGATGCTTCTCCGTTAAGCGCGATCGCCTTTATCCCACTGATTCCTGTACGACTCGCTGTCCACGGGTGATGGCGTGTGTCGTCCAGGAACGTCACCGTCGCTCGCGTTCAGTGTCGCTTAAATACGACGTAATTACGTTGCCATGTCTGCGGACTGTAAAGGGCCAAAAAGTATCATTTGAGATTCCCCGTGTAAATGCCCCGTTTTAGGTTTTATTATTTAATATGTTTTATTTAATTATAAATATGTTTCTTGATTTTTCATTGAGTTTGGTGTGTTCAACAAAGGTTGCTGTCATCACTGTAATGACCAGACTTAACATGGGAGTCAAGATTTAATGTTTCTCTTCTTTTTACTTTGTTCACTGTTAATCTATCAGAAACTAAAGTGCCAAACAACGTGATTCTGAGAAGCATGGAACAGATGCGTAAACGCTTCATTTTACTTTACTGTACTTACTCTACTTCACATTATTTAATTTACTTTATTGTATTGTATTGTCATATTTACCCTTTACTTGTAACTTTATTTTTTTTTTCTATTTTAACATAGTCCTTTTTTTTGGAATAACACATTTATATTAGTAGTAGTAGTAATATAAAATATTTTTTTATTATTCATTTATATATAATTTTTATGTAATAAGTTATTCATGTAGTAGCAGATAGTACAGATACTGATATTGTACTAAACAGAATGCTCACAAGCTTACAAAACCCTACAATTTGAAAGCAAACTAAATATAAGATAAACTGTTTTAGACAGATAATAAAGCAATATGTAATATGAACAGTGTTGGGGGGTAACGCATTACAATAACGCAAGTTACGTAATCAGATTACTTTTTTTAAGTAACACATTACTTTTTCATTTAGAAGGAAATATCTGAGTTACGCTTTCAAATAAGTAACTCCACTTACTTTGTTTCCATGTATTGACTGACAGCTCTGGTGTTGCCATGTTGAGAGAAATCAGGAGTACCTGCAGAGCGTTGTGTGTGAACATGAGCTTACTGGAGTTCTAGACTAAATATGAACATGTGTTTACTCATCTCACCTGCACAAAAACAGATTCAGTATTCCTCAAAATGAATAAAAACAGTCAAATGCAAACTCAGAATATTATACAAACCTGCAATAATTGTTAAATAAGACAAATATCATTTATGTATTTAATCCCATTTTATTAACCAATGTCTTTGCTACTGACCTTCGATGATCCAATTCAACCATACTAAGCAAAAATGACACATTTGTGTTTGATTTTAGTTATTGCTGAATAGTGTTGAACTTTCTTCTCCTGAGTCATATTCTTCATGCGATTTGTTTGCGCTGCGCCCTCTACTGTACAGACATTTACATTTCCTTCAGCCTGAGGCGTATTCATTTCACTTTTGTTGTGACAGGGCTTTTACCTTAGTAAAAGAAGAACATTTTATATTAAAAACAAACAAATAAGCCCTGCCCAGATTTAAAAAGTAACGTAACACATTACTTTCCATAAAAAGTAACTAAGTAACGTAATTAGTTACTTTTTTAGGGAGTAACGCAATATTGTAATGCATTACTTTTAAAAGTAACTTTCCTCCAACACTGAATATGAAATCCTTAATGTGTGAGTACTAGCAGCTCATGCAAAACCCAAATGTATCTGCACATATTATCTGATCAACAGGGTTTTAAAACCAAACAGACCAGACAAGACTTGGAGGAGAACAAATCTAATGAGTTCCATCTGGCGTTGTTTTCCACCACTGTTATACTGAACTGCAACGGTTCTGCTGCACCACATGACAGCGGCTGCTCTTGCCTAAAGCTATGTTTTGTTCCAAGCCCTGCTCAAAGGTAAACAATGTTCTTTCACATTCCCATCGTATTCCAGACCTTTGGCATTAGAAAATGCACTTAGTAGAAACTTTAACTCAGGTGGAAGCCAAAAGAATGCTCATGAATTACAAAGTCATGGGTGCAACATGAAATATAGGCCTATACCATAGATAGTCCCACAGGAAGTTCATAGCTCATCACTTTCAATAAATAGTCCTAAATAGCGTGGTCATGTCATAATTATGTAAGATTATAGTGTGGTTGGGTGTATAAGGCGTTAAGTGTATCTGTAGTCAAATTATCAACCTATTTATTCTTATTTAGATGAAGCATTATGGGTAAACTGGCAGAGTGCAAGGTATGACATATACTGCCTTGCTTCCTTGCATGTACACTTTTTTTTGGGGGGGGGGGTACTTTTATCATTAAATTGATCAAAAGTGACAGTCAATATTTTTACATAATTACAAAAATATACATATATTTGAAATAAATGCTGTTCTTTCTATTCATAAAAGAATCCTGAAAAATGTATCACAGTTTGCACAAAAATATTAAGCGCCACAACTGTTTTCAAGAATTGTTACTTGGCCACCAAATCAGCATATTCTAAATCACCCAATCAGAATGATTTCTAAAGGATCACATGACACTGTAATGGCTGCTGAAAATTCAGCTTTAGGGAGTAAATCGCATTTTAAAATAGAAAACATTTATTTCAAACTGTAATAATATTTCACTATATTACTGTTTACTGTATTTTTGATCAAATAAATGCAGTTTTGATGAGCATAAGATACATCTTTCAAAAAACTTTCAAAAATCTTTCCTTTGATAGTGTATATGCAAAGAAAACAACAAACGTGCTCACACAAGAGCAATGATAACAATAGTCCCTCTTTTAATATAAAAAACAGTACATAGCAGGAAATGTGTTGGTGCTTTCTTAAGAATTATTACTTTTCATTATAAATTGTAAACACAAACTTGCAATGCTGCAAATAAAAAAAGAATACAACTTATGCAATAATATTTACATAGGTTAAAATGTTCATGTTTTTATTATTTAAAGGGAATGATGAAATGCTTCTTATTTTTGAAGTTCTGTGGCAGTCATTGCATTTAGATAAAGACACGAATGATTATTACATTATAAAGATACAACATTGTTTATTATTTTGTTGTACTCCATAAACAAATGGTGAAAATATCAATATCAAAAGTACACAGAAGACCACATCAGAGCTGTGCAACAGACAGAAAAATCTATCTGCTTATTTTTGTTTGTCCGTTTTCATCCAAACGGCGATAGTCTTTACACAGCAGTGTTTAATTTTTTTTTATAAATATGTTTTTATATATAGCATTATGAAACATAATCTAAAAGCATTAGCAAATGTCGTCTCTTATAAATATCTGAATTACATGTACTGAAGTATACCACAACATGTACACTGTGCAACATTACATATGAGGACACATGAAACAGCATCACGTTCACAGCCGGTACCTGTAAAAGAAATCAGAGAAAAAAATGCATTCATTCAAATATGTGCCAAACTGCACTCTAAAAACTATGATGTACTCATGTACTTTCTTTCTTTCTTTCTATTGACTTCAATTTAAAGAAGTGAATTCAATGAAATATCCTTATGAACTTATTAAATGTAAGTAAACATTACTTCAACAGAAACTTCTATAAATTCCAAATAACTGAACATTAAACACTAATGGAACTCCTTCTATATACATTTTATGTAAAAACACACAAAATAACACTTCAATTCAACATTTGCTTGTCCGTATCAAAGCATGTTTGGAAAATATTTGCAAGATTATGCCGTTGTTAATTGTGTCCAGTTTACTAAATTCCTTAAAGATGAAAAATATTGATATGACATTAGTAATTATTATAGTTCTTGAAACTGATCAGTATACAGGTGCATCTCAATAAATTAGAATGTCGTGGAAAAGTTCATTTATTTCAGTAATTCAACTCAAATTGTGAAAATCGTGTATTAAATAAATTCAATGTCAAAAGTTTGGGATCAGTGAGATTATTTTTTCATTTTTTCTTTCTTTTTTTTTACATTGATAATAACAAGAAGTGTTTCTTGAGCACCAAATCAGTTTATTACAATGCTTTTATGATCATGTGACATTGAAGATTCAGCCTGCCATCACAGGAATAAATTACATTTTAAAATATATTAAAACAGAAAGCAGTGATATTTACAATATTACTGTTTTTACTGTATTTTGAGTAAATAAATGCCGCTTTTGTGAGCATAAGACACTTCTTCAAAAAAATATATTTAAAAAATCGTATCAACCTCAAACCTTTGAATGGTATTATTATTATTATTATATTCACACTGATTGAGTTCCAAAAACGGAACAATATGTTTCAATATGGACTGAGACCATATCACAACTTAAGTGTAATAAAAAAAACAGTTCTCCGTGTTCACTTTAATGTCCTGACAGTCTTTTTGTTCATTTTTCTCCTGGATATTTTAGAAGCAGCAATATGTTATCATGATGTTTATCATATCATCATTCAAACTGCTCGACAAGAAAAAATGTTCTGCATGACAAAATGAACAAAAAATGGCATTTTGACCAAATTGTGCAGCCGTTATAAGCAGGAAAAACTATGCACAGGGAATGCTGATGTGTACAGTAGCTGTTGACTAGACTCTGAGGGGCATTCCACTGGAAAGTAAAGTAAGAGGTAGCCTTATGTCATTTCACAGTTCCAGGAAATGATACCTTACACATTACATTACAGGGTGTGACACATACAAACGCATATCTTCGTGCCTTGTCTTGCACCACTGCTCAGTGGGTCATATGTGTGTGTTCCCCGTACAAATCAGCACAGCTTTACCATGTCCAGTGCTGCAGACCCCTTTATTTTCCAAATGTCTAACCCTCCACAACCCCCAAGAGGAACAGCAAAGTTTCATGTTACTGATGGGAACGGTTGCTCTGCGTATTTACTGTACACTTTTGAAATGTTAGTACAACTATTTATTGTACGACTCTTTTCCATTACTTGGAAACAATCTGAAATGATCTGAATTCAGTTTGAAGTGCAGTGAAATATGATGTGTGAATGTAAATAATCAAGAAATGCACAACATCTGTTACAGATCTGTCCTGAAAATTAAATATTTGCAAGCTAGTACAATGACTTTCCTGTTTCTAACCGCTAGACAGCTGTCCAAGCCAATACTGTACTGTGAATACGCTCCGACTTTGTTCTAGAAATTGTGTAGCCTTCCCAGGTTTGGACTACATCTTGCATAAAAAGAGAGAATAATAAGTCTAGTGTACTCACTGAAAAGCTATTCATTATATTTGGCCAGTGTCCACTTTCTTGCCTCCATCTGCAAGCAAACGATGAAAAGACACAAATTCTTTATGTTAAAAGCATTCCACATCTTTTTAACTTATCTAACAGATCATACGTTTACACAGCGCTTTACACACTTTCACAGCATTGCTCACAGTGCAAATAACTTCAAACCTACAAACACAGATTACAAATACAGTTTGTATGAAGGATGTTTTGAACTTTAATGTTGAAGTTCTGGTGAAAAAAAGGTGGTTTAAGTGTGAATGAGTTTTTAAAAAGCAGCCCGATGAGCAATTTTTATAAAGCTGAGGAAGTTTCTTTGAGCAATTGAAAGTTTTTGTAGTGCAGTGGCTTCCCCTGCTGGTCAAAGTACAAACTTTACTGAATGAACTGAAGCACGTTCACCTGCAAATAAATGTAACAGCCTAATGTTGCTTTCTGAGCAAAATATTATGAGAGCATATGAAGAGTTCATTTGTAAAAACAGATAACTCTCTGTCTAATAACAATTTTCAAAAATCATGTTTTTTCATTGTGCATTCCAATTAATCTCAATCAAACTGCAGTTGGGTAATTTTGATTAGGTTAAAAAATTACTAAAAAAATACAGCTAACACAATAAAACACAATAAAAACATGATAACCTAATAAAAAAACATTTTTGCATATATATGTATATTTACTTAGGTCTAAATGAATGATTTATGTATTTGATTTGCATATAAAATGTTTATCGATTTGGATTACACAGTTTTAACATAAACTAATTTTAACTTCATATGATGCATATTTGTCAATAGTACATCAATAAATGTTTTTTCCACTGCAAGCCATTTTAGCTATCTATCTTCATTACCCGAAAAAACTGTTTTCACAATGAACAGATGTATGCTGTTTCTAAGCAATTTGAATACATTTTGAGTACAGAAATCTGACCTGTTTCTTACCTGTGTCATTTATGTATAACTAGCAAATATGCATCAGATTAAGTTTATTACTGTAATCCAAATGGATGGATGAATATGCAATTTAAGTATCTAAATCTTAAATTTAGGCCTAAATATATTTTGAGCTCATGATGTATATTTTAAACCAGACTGTCATTCTTTCTAGCACCTGTGGTTTGGATTACTCAATATAAATGTGCAATATCTGAGACATACCAAGGCCCAGATATGAACCGTGACTCAGAGTCAGAAGATTCCTAATAAACGTTTTAGTGGTTACCTTTTGCCATCCAATTTTCTAGGTCTTCCATTTCCAGCTCCATCACTGATGGGATATCATCCTCAAACATGGGCCTGGGAACAAAAAAAGGCCCAACATACGCATTTCAGTTCATGTTTATTTTCGCATTATTCATTCATAAAAAGCACTTTTTGAACAGATGCATTAAAAAAGAAAAAGCAAATAAGACACGCCGATACATTAGACAGGATGTTATGAAAATAAAGAACTAAGTGCAATAATTACTGATTATGCTGTGAGTAATTATTCAAAGCACAACTGTAAGAACTGTGGGCAGTTTATTATGAGGTGGAAGTTATTTTTGTCTACTGTGGCAGACTTTCCTGTTTAAAGAGGAACCAACTAACAATGAGCAGCTTTTGTGGAACATCATTTCTTGCATTACCAATATATGTGAACAGTCTGAACTGCCAAAACACAACAGCCATTAAAAAGATGTATTATTGCAAAAATTGGGCCTCATTCGTGACACATTCGTAAATATATGAGTACATTTACGCTTAAAACGGACCTTCCCGAAAACTCTCCTCCGGATTCACAAATACTTCGTAAAGGTCAGATTTGATAGTTAAATGTGTGTATGTTAGTGAATTCCAATCATTCGTAAATATAGAGCGCATGCACGCTCATTCACAATTAGCATATTCCCAGCCTATGCATTACAGCTACGCAAATTACGTATCTAGGAATGGTGTGGAATCCTTTGAACCTAATTCTCAGGTTTGGCGAGTTATATTGCACAAATGCATAAGAGACTAATAGGCTATATGCCTAACAATAAATGAAAAAAATGAACGTGTCCACCAGAGCGTTTTTAGCCAGCTGACATAATGCCTGGTGCTCTTCTGAAAACGACCAGCTGGTGGTGCTTGACAGAGCTTTGGAAGCACTGCATTTTTCTGGAGTGCCGCGTTGTTTGCTATGATTTGGAATATTCACGGCAACAATATCCATTGTTGTGTTGTACAAGTATGATTGTTGAGCAATGTAGTGTTTGTCCCGCCCCTCCTCCACTGTGATTGGACGGCTGTGTAAAAAGGAACATGACGAGCTCTGCGTTTTACTCCCAAGTTAAAGAGTAAAAAACGAAAAAGAAAAAAAAGGGGGTAAAAAACGAAAAATAAAAAAGACAGGCCAAATGAACTCGTTAAATATCATTATAATACATAGTGCAGAAAAATACAGTGTCATCAGTTTGTCTAAAAGAACACAGAACGTTTGAATGTTTTATGCAGCATTTACACGAGGTAGGGAGCAGGGGCACGTTCAAGCTCAAACCGGTGTGCACCGTTTTGCTACGGTTTCCGGTTTGAACGACATGTTTCTTGGAAACGGTGTGCAATGGGATTTGAGATGCGTTTTCTCTTGTTTGGTGGGTGTGTCAAACATGTCAACACAATCAGCAGCAGCATGTATATAAACCATGCGGTATTAAAGAGACAGCTGGCACAATGTAATTAACATCCAAATACATTCACAAGAGCAAGTATATTGTTTGCACATGTTTATTTACATTAAAGGCAAAATAACTGAAATAATAAGGGCACAAGTATAGATCTGGAACTTCTTTAAGTCTGTCTAAATATCATTTAGTAATTGCAATGTCTTCTGGTCCATATCCTTTCCTTAGGAAGGTGTGCTAGACACTGATTAACATAAAAATACTATGCATATTTATATATTTTGCTATTGTATTATGGAGTGACACTTTCATAAACTTTTCTATACCCCTCTGATTATATAATGGTAAATATTACAATATCATAGCACAACAACAGTGATCAGCAATAATGATAAGCCTAATACTCACAATAAAAATAATAAGGTCATATAGATCATAACACAGTCTCGGAGGTAAGAAGTGGATTATCCTTCACCTGAAATGTTTGTCTTTTCATCCTGAAATGCGAGGCAAATGTTGGATCACAATAATTAGGAACCACAGTACCATCCCTTCATTTGATTGGGATGTTGTATTTTATTCTGGACGGCAAGGGCAGTGACTGTACCATCGAGCGTATTTTGCAGTATTAAACACGTATTTATACCGATTTCATCAGGCTCCGAAAATTCTTCAAAAAGAACACAAAGAATGGCCTTCTCAGCTGCCATAGTTGCAACTCTTGCATCATCAGAACAAGGTGTTCAACGCACCACCGTTTCCGTTTAAAAAACGTTTTGCACAGTTTTTGTCGGGGCTGAACGCAGCCCAGGTGTATGCCCATTTCTTTCGTACCAGCTAACATTTTCAAAATACGAACATTTTCATGCAGCCGAAAATTTACGTCAGAACGACTTTCTGAATGATTTACACAAAAAATCGTTCTGCTCGTGTTTCATGAATGAGGCCCATTGTGTGTTGTCTTAAATAAATAGTTCACCCAGAACTGAAAATGTACTCATCCTCAGGCCATTAAAAAGTAGAAGGGTTTGTTTATTCATCAGAATTGGAGAGATTTAACATTACATTACTTTCTCACAAATGGATCCTTTGCAGTGAATGGGTGCCGTCACAATGAGTTCAAACAGCTAATATAAGCATTACAATAATACACAGGTAATCTACACAACTCCTCATTAAGATGTTTTTAACACCTGTCTAAAATACAAGTCCTCTATTCATGATATTGCTTTCCCCAGTGAAAAAGTCGTCTTGTCTGAATCAAGAGAAAACTCTGCAAAGATCACCACAAACACCATTTACAAGCCAAACCAGTTCTAAACTAATATATATATGTAACAAATATTTTCATTGGAGTAAGTGTTATTACGGATTATGGACTGGTATGCCTTGATTGATTTGGTTCTTACAAACTCTTTTCACTTCTAAAGATGTTAATTGACTAGAATTGTGAGGATTACTTTGATGTTTTTAACAGCTGTTTGGACTTTCATTTTGACGGCACCCATTCACTGCAGAGGATCCATTGGTGAGCAAGTGATGTACAGTAATGCAACAATTTCCCAAATTATTTCTGATGAAGAAACAAACTCATCTACATCTCGGATGGCCTGAGTAAATGCATGTGGTGAGTAAATTTCCAGCAAGTTTTGTTTTCGGTGAACTATTCATTTATTGCAATACAAGGCTTGTGGATACTGAAACATTCACTGCATTTTTATTTTTTTTACTAAATAATTTACTAATAAAAATGCAAATGGAAATATGACTGGAAAGCACAACTTAAAATTATTAGAGGAATTGATCAAAATTTAATTGAATGAGGATGTGGTCTTAAATTACACTCTTAAAAATAAAGGTGCTTCACGATGCCATAGAAGAACCTTTTTGTCTAAATGGTTCCATAAAGAACCTTTAACATCTGAAGAACCTTTCTGTTTCACAAAAGGTTCTTTGTGGCGAAAGAAGGTTCTTCAGATTATTAAAAGGTAAGAAAGAGATGGTTCTTTAAAGAACCTTTGACTGAATGGTTCTTTGTGGAACCAAAAATGGTTCTTCTATGGCATCGCTTGAAGAACCGTTTGAAGCACCTTTATTTTTAAGAGTGTAATTAACATCCAAAAACTAGTATTGCAATCATGTAATGCTTAAACATATATGGCCTATAGATATATGTTTTTACAATACGTTTTTCTGGTTGCATGTTGCAAGGTCTGAAAACATCCATTGCAGGTTGAATGTGTCTTCCACATGTGATACACACGCAAGCATTTTGCACATCCGAGTTAGCCACATGATCGCTTAAAGGAACTAAGCAACATCTTTACTAAACTACTAAAATGCAGCCAGCACATGTCACTACTTATACATAATAATAGTAACACAACATGCTTTTAAAAACTTGTACCTACATTGGCACCTTTTCATGGTCTTCATGATCCAGATAAGGATCTTCTTTTGTGTCTTATGGAAGAAGAAAAAAAGTGAGAAAACATGATAAACATTTCTCATTGCACAGTGTTTTCCTTCATTTATAAGATTTCAGTTTGAGGTGTCTTCTAAGGAACTAACTGTAAACTGTAAACAATGTAAGGAGAAAGGGAAGAAACGCTTTTTTAGTCTCAGAGTGATGGATGACAAAAACTAAAATGGTCATTTTTTAAGTGTTCGCATTTTTATTTGTGATTTACAAATGCTGCCCAGTATAGGTTTCTACTTTGCATCTACTCAGAATTGTTCCTAACATACCCTTCAGGTTTTATTTATGTCTGGATATTTCCCAGGAAGTGTAAATATTTTTGTCTTTAGATAAATGTGTAAACTGATTTATTTTGAGTCTGTAAAGTCTATTAGTTTGAATGCAACATACCAGCAACTTTTATTCTCCACCTGCGGTAGATCATGGCTACACACACGATCACAGCGATGAAGACCAGTGTGAGAACTAGAGGTATGATGATCATGACTGGGTTGAGATCCTCAGTGTCTGCATCTGTATTTGCCTCAGTAGTCGGCTTTGTTTCCTCATTTCTAACTGTTTGGTCAGTGTTTGACTCACTGTTTGGTTGGGAGTCTAAATCTGCAATTGCACAAGATTTAAGTAAACAATGCATTTCCTGAACTAGAAATCACAGTAAAAGTTGATCAGATAAAGTTTAAAATGCTTATTTCAGATTGATGTCAAACATCTGAAAAGGGCCATACATACCCTGGCTCCTCCCATCTCCAGAGCCTGCACCATCCCCCTGATTCTCTTTAAAGCAATAAATAAATGAATACATTTATAATTTATAATGTATAATTAAAACATGATGACTGTAAATTAGTTTTTTATGTTCTTTTTTATATACAGATTTTAGGGTTAATAAAGTTAAAGTTTTAACCTCACTTAAAATGTAATACATACTGCTGTAGAACAATATGTGAAAAGATCATTACAAATAAATCTAAACTGCAACTGTTTCTTTTATATTTAACAGTACTTTAATAGGGGGTAGAAATAATAATTTGCTTAGTAGATAGTGTAATAAAACGTTTAGTAGAGAATAGAAAGACTATTATAATATTTAATATTACTGTCTCGGTTATATTATTAACCACTCGCGATCCAGAAAAAGCATTAGAAAATAATTTTTATAATCCAGGAGAACATAACAGAAGTCAATACAAATCCACATGAAAGTATGCAATGCAAAGGATGCATTTATCTGATCAGTAAAAACAGTAATATTGTTAAGTATTATTACAATAATGTAACTTTTTCTACTTTAATACATTTTAAAATGAAATTTATTCCTGTGATGGCAAAGCTGAATTTTCAGCATCATTACTCTTAAGTCTTCAGTGTCGCATGATCCTTCAGAAATCATTCTAATATGCTGATTTGATGCTCAAGAAACATTTCTTATTATTTTTAGTGTTGGGCTGCTGATACATTTACTTCAGATTTTTTTTATTTTTATCTTTGATTACCTTTCAAAATGACAGCATTTATGTTAAATAAATAATAATAATAATAATAAAAACTTTTGTAACATTATAAATGTCTTCACTGTCACTTTTGATCAGTTTAATGCATTCTTGATGAATAAAATTATTAATTTCTTTAAAAAAAAACTGACTCCAAAGTTTTGAATAGCGTATACATTAAAAATCGATTTTAGTACAAGACAATTATAATATATCTAGGGCTAGGCGATATACCTAAAATTAGATCTCTCGATATCTTTTCAAATTTTGATAGTTGATATATATGTTAACATATTTCCATTTGCTTTAGAATAATTTAAACAGGTGGTTATCTTTTGCCCCAATTTAAAAAAAAAAAATAATAATAATAATAATATTTTTTTCTCATTCTAAGCACATTCAAAATGTTTTGTGCAAAAACAACTAAAAATGTAGACATAGTGACCATTTACTTCTTATTATTAAATTAACACTCATGTAAATGCAAAAAAGAGTGCAAAATAGGTATAAAAAGTGCATTCTGACAACTTCCTTAGAGCAATATAATTCACAAATGACTGTGAATTTAACGGTAAAAGACTGTAAAAATGCTACAGTAAAAACCTGTTAAATGGTTAACGGTAAATTCCCCTACTATATACGGTGAAAAACTGTATTGGACATTACATGTATTGGGCGTTAATTTTACGGTAGTATACCGTTTTTGAAAGTGTAAAATAATAATAATAATAATATTTTTTTCTCATTCTAAGCACATTCAAAATGTTTTGTGCAAAAACAACTAAAAATGTAGACCTAGTGACCATTTACTTCTTATTATTAAATTAACACTCATGTAAATGCAAAAAAGAGTGCAAAATAGGTATAAAAAGTGCATTCTGACAACTTCCTTAGAGCAATATAATTCACAAATGACTGTGAATTTAACGGTAAAAGACTGTAAAAATGCAACAGTAAAAACCTGTTAAATGGTTAACGGTAAATTCCCCTACTATATACGGTGAAAAACTGTATTGGACATTACATGTATTGGGCGTTAATTTTACGGTAGTATACCGTTTTTGAAAGTGAGAAAGACAGTGAATAACCGTAAATTTACATTCCCAGAATTCCCTGCGTTACATTTCAAATTTGAAGTTTTTTTGTTGAAATAACTATGTTTCTTCTTAGTTTTTTCTTATCAGTTTTGTATATTAGGGTTGTGTGTTACACCTAATGTTATTAAATGAATGTTTATTGCATTATTTCCATTTCATATGTTTACCATGATGGTGTTTAGTGTTTGTGTGAATGACACTGTGCCCCCTTTCTATATATGTTATTATTTAAAAACTGATTCATGTGACTTTCTTATCACCACCTGCACTTGGTGGTTATCAGTGTATTACAAAGGTACAAATCAGATTTCAGTACTTCAATAAGGTTGGTATATTAACATTTTATCAGTTAATGAAATTACGGTATTTAACTGTAAATTTAAGTTAAAACCGTAAAACCTAAAACGTTGCTATCGTATTTTTTATGGCAAACACAGCTGCCGTTTTTTTACTGTAATTTTTTTTACAGTGTATGTTTTACACCGTTTGGTAAATTAGGCAAGCGTTTTACAAGTTTCTAGCTAAAAAGTCTTACAATAGTTTCTGGTTTAGGAAATGCTCTGTGGCATGACGTTTCTACTCGCACTAAAATCTCTTTCAGATGGGGTACTAGTTGCTTAGTACTAGTTGTACTAGAACACATAAGCACTTCTTGGCTAGTTTTGCAGTGAAATTGCATATATATTAAACTTAATTTTCAACAATATTCTGTATTTTATATTGATTATTGTTATCACGATAATATCGTTAATATTCGATTTATTGCCCAGCATCTACTAATTTCTAACCACCAATTCTTACCTGAGTTTTCTTCTTCGACCACTGCTTCGTAAGTTAATAATACTGTTAAATGTATAAACAGATCAGATTTATGAGTAGAAGTGAGTGCACATATGTTGTTTCTTTAAATCAACAAAAACTGTGGCAGACATAATGTACAAAATATTGCTTCAAACTTAAATTACATTTTAGTTCCATGGCAGAGACCACAAGAAAGTCGATTACAGAAGTCAGTGCTTGGAACATCAGTCACTCAGGACTAAAGCCACTGTCTGACGTCTACATCACATCAAATAAAAATTAGGTGTGCTAAAGCAGATACTCACGGGAGTCATTAAGGGCAATCTCCTGCTTCGTTTCTTCGTTGTCTTCACATCGAACTGTAATGACATGCAACTAAATTACTTTACACATTTAAGAAGTGACTTTAAAAAAGAACCTTCATCTAGATTTTTATACTCAGGTTTAGTTGAGGCCTGTTTCAGTTCAGAAGAAAGATGTTATCTGAGAATCAGTCAGCCAAATGTACCAAAGAGAGATTAGAAACATTACTTGTCCTCTTTTTATAATACAGAATAATACTTTCACACGGTTTATTACTATAGGTTTGTTTAATGTTTAATTAATGATTCATTTCATATTTATACTGTTAATTATGCATATACATATATAGTATACCACCTTGTTAATTGTTCATTACACGTTATTTAATGTTAATGCTGATTTGTTTAAAATATGTTATGTATATGTAGAAATTAACATTAACCAAGATTAGTAAATGCTGTAAAAGTGTTGTTTATTTCATGTTAGCTATTGAATTAACTAATGTTAATACATAGAACCTCACTGTGGAATGCTACCAAAATCATCTTACTGTAATTTATACGTATACTATTAATTCTATATATTTAAATTGACTGTAAGTCTCTGTAAAGTGTTACTCAACATCTTAAAACATAATTTTCATAACATAATAATGAATATCAAAATTCATATTCAGCTGTAAGAGGTAAAAAGGAGGAAACTAATAATCACTTACGAGGAAATTATTGGCGCAAACCAAGAGAAAGAAACTTTCGTCCTCCCGAGTCAACATTATCTTTGTTCGTCAACAAAGACGAGCTGTTTTGTGTTTTGCATAAAACCAAAAGCAACAAAATGAGTCAAAGAACTAGTTATAATGTAATGTGACCATCCTGTCTCCAACTTTCTTCATTGTCCATTGTGGTCAAAAGATATGACGGGTCATTTGAATGTGTTCTAAAAGCACACATCAATTCCAAACGACTCCGCAACTGTTGTGTTGCCTAGGGGTCAATTACAGTGTAAAATGATTTCAAAGGACCATGAAGAAGAGAGCAGACAGGACAGAAGAGAGTTTCTTTAGATGAATGGGGAAAACAGGAAAGAGAGAGATAGGATCCTGCATAGAGAAAAAAAATGATCTACTACCGTGAGCACCTACCAAGTCCAGTCCAGCTTGCTGTCAATGCCAAAAGCAGGAATAGTATAAGATTCATTTCCCAGAGTCCTCGGTGGAAGCGATGGCCCACTCTTTGGGTAGACAGAGACACAGACTCATTGCATAGTGACTGGTGGCTAACACGCCTTCATGACATCCTGCTTCCTC
This sequence comes from Sinocyclocheilus grahami, assembly GCF_001515645.1. Taxonomy (NCBI): domain Eukaryota; kingdom Metazoa; phylum Chordata; class Actinopteri; order Cypriniformes; family Cyprinidae; genus Sinocyclocheilus; species Sinocyclocheilus grahami. Next base: position 980,506 of record NW_015505467.1, on the reverse strand, counting down.
TTTCAGACCTGATTCACCTACCTACGAAAAAAAACAAAAAACACCACCCTCTCGTTCTCTCCCTCGGATGTGATGCAATCAAGCAGTGAGCTTGTTACCACAAGACAAGCTGTTCCTCAGTTAGCTGTGAAAACACATTCCTGCATATATGGTATGTGACCTAACCAAAAACCAGAGGAAAAAAAGAGAAGTGCAAAAAGAGCTGAGTAAACAGAGGCAGCTTTAAACTCAAAGAATTTAAACAGGCTGAAGTAGGAAGAGAATGTACGTAAAGTGTTTGAAAGTGTACTGCTACAGCTGTCACAGTCAAAACAGTTGTGTACTTTCACAGCGCTTAAAAATGTTGATACAAAAATAACTTTGTCACTATATGTTTAAGTGGAGTATGAATATAGATGTTTGCATTAAGAAGCTGATGCTGATGGCACAAATATCTGATCATTATTATGAGACAAAATGTTTAAATAATTTATCTATCTTTCACAAGGGGAGTATAAATATAATATAGAAGAGAAATATTAGATATGTTTGATAAACTATTATCTAACATGAAAATGTGTCTGATGTGTCTAAATGGGTCTAAAATATTTATTTAAAGTTTACTGCAAGAAAATAACAGAACCAAAAAAACAAATAAATCACAGCATTAAATTATAATTTTATTCAAAACTGGTCTAGGGTTTTGGTAACAGTACTGAAAATATTGCAAAAATTTATTAAATAACCCCAAATGCAAATGTAATGTTTGTAGGCCTACATTACATTTCCATATATGAAATATCTTGTCATATGAGGTAAAAAAAAAACTATTAGAAACTGGACCAAAATATGTATGTTTATGTATGTGTAATGCATTTTTGGTTATATACAGTATGTCATGCATATCCATCCTACAAACCTGACATGATGATACACTCTAAAAAATGCTGGGTTAAATACAACCCAGTGCTGGGTATAATAGGGACAAACCCAGCAATTGGGCTGTTTTGACCCAGCGGTTGGGTTAAATGTTTAACCCAACCTTCTGGATAGTAACCCAACCGCTGGGTCAAAACAACCCAATTGCTGGGTTTGTCCCTATTTAACCCAGCACTGGGTTGTATTTAACCCAGCATTTTTTTTAGAGTGTATTACTAAAGTAAACAGACATGTATTTAAAAGAAAATGTCAAAAGCATTTATAAACATACATATTTTTTGTTTATATGAAGAGTTCAGATGCAAAAGCCTCTAAGTACGTCTGACGTTTATCTTTAAAATGAGCATTTCTTTCTGGCTACTATGTATAGGTTTCTATGTAAGTACTGGTACTTCTGAATGGGTTAAGGCTGGGATTTAGCACATTTGAAGTGAAAGTACTTGATGAACATATACTAAATGCAGAGAGCATTCACTCAGTATTGTTATCTCATTTTTGACCAAGATGGCTTTTAGAGGCTTTTGCATTGGAACTCGTCAATGTTGTTTTTTGTTTCTATAAATAAAATATATATTGCGTACTTCTGTACACATTTTACTATGGGGATTCTATATCTTCTATATATGTTATGTCTTCTTCTACTCAGAGAATGTAGCCTATATGTAAATATAATATATCGCCTTACAAGTAACATACATGGCAAAGGATTGAGTCATGAACATTCAGAAGGTCTTACCATAGTGGGATTTGTAAATGTACACACATTCTGTAAAAATAGCTTCATCTGTTTAGTGCTAGCCTATATCAGAGGGGGCAGTATAACATCAGCTTCTACAACCTCCTCTAAAAACCTGCAAACGTAGAGGAGCTAATTCTTTAAATACTTTGGGGGGATTTCTATTTGTTCCACTTTTACTACTCTTACTGGTAGACCTTCATTCTCTTAAGTCTTAAAATCCGATGTTGTTTTTGCATGGCAACGCAGTCATTAAATGAAGGCCATATAATGTAGCTACACTAAATGCTAATACATTTATAAAAAACGAAATAATGAATATTTTCAGTACTACGCCAAACTAAAGTATAATTGAATATTTTCAGTACTACGCCAAACTAAAGTATCATTTTTGCGAATCTACCACGTCCTCAGATCAGAGAAGAAAGGAAGTGCCGCGCATGCGCAGTGACATTTCCTCCTCCGCATCTCGCGCCAAACTCAAACATGGTGAGAACATGATTTCTGTATTTAATAATTCTGCTACTTCTGTTACCGTTTTTAGAGAATGTCGCTTGTATAAAATAACCACACTAAGGTTTGCAGAAATGTGTTAAACAAGTTTAATAATTCTAGATTGTGCTGAGATCTGTAACACTCTGCTCTAAAAATATTTGTATTATGTTAACGGGGCTGTGGAGAAAAGTTTACGACATTATTAAATTAAAAGAATCAATTAGTTCAAAAGACACTATTGCAAATAAGACGATGACTGAGCATTCAGATCACTGGAATGTTCTTAACACAAACAATTTAATTTAAAATGAATTTATCAACATGATGATATTACATGATGCCACTCATTACATCTATAAACCCCTGTCCTCAGACCATAATTCAATACTTCATATAGAATAAAATATGTAATCAACTTTCAATCTATTTAAAAAAAAAAAAAAACATTACTTCTGTGTTCTGACAACAGCATGAGGTAAATAAAAAAAAAAAATGTGTTTGCAACTTTTGCAACCTTTTATTAACACACTCGTGTTTATGAGGGGCAATAAAATCAGATAATATTAAAGTCAGTCACCCTGAAAATCCTCTTAAACTATTAGAATTTTGGTATGAAGCAGTCTAATTATCATACAAGAGACAGAAATGTAAAAATAAATAATATAATAAACAAAAGTTGAAATAAATAAATGTGGCAATATTTAAATGTGAGAATAAATACATGTGGAAATAAAAATAAACAAATGTCTAAATAACTAAATATAAATAAAAACAAGAAAAAGAAAATGAAAGAATAAAAATAAAGACAATTATAAAGGGTGAAAAAGTAATACAAAAATAAATTCTGGACTAAATTTGATTAAAAATGAATTGCATTTGTTTCACCAAATCATTTTTTCCCCTATTTATTTATATTCCTATTTCATTAATAAATTAATGAATTAATTACATTTTGGCGGTTCAGTCCTCCATAGATTTGAGCTAAATAATTTTTTGAATCAGTTTATTGAAACAAACAGTCTGAAAGAATATATCCGAGAATTTTTTGCCACTAGTTCCATTTTTTTTTCTGAAAAACCCTACTGAAGGGTTAATAAAATATAAAAATGCCACGCCTATTTAATCATGACAGCTGAATTAGTTTTATGTTATTTATTTAATACAGAAAAATGCAGAACTGTATTCATCTTATTAATACAAAGGGGTTATCTTTTTTACTCCACAGTCTAAAAAGAAAGGAATTAGCTTGAAAAGAGAAAAGAAGTCGTATGATGGAAATATGTTTTGAAACTGTAAGTATGCATGTTTTCAGATTCTTATTCTTATCCATTTAGCTTATGTGCGATTGTGTCCATGTCGGACACAGTAGTCTCTAGTAGTTTGATATTATCTCAAACTTTGGGACATAAGATTAATTAAGATTATTGTTCCCCTTCCAGAAAGATGCGTTTCAGCTGAAAGACATAGAAAAAATTGCCCCCAAATCCAGAGGAATCAGTAAGTTTTATCAACCTGTAGTGATTTTTAGTTTATGCTCCTGACACAGATAAGCCAATGTCACAGATAGAGGGAGCTCTAAGTGACCCTGCACATTTTTTATAGAACGTGTGTAATGGTAATCATCAGAAAACTGAACCTTGCCTGTTTGATTTGGATTGAAAGTTGAGGATTTCCAGACGAGGTGCCAATATGACTAACCTAGTTGTATAAATAGCCAGGAAAGCAGGCCTGTTGACCTGAAATTCAGAAAAGTTCTGCCCTAGAGCTTTATAAGTATTTAATAATGATGCTGAAATGTTTGGCTTGTTGGATGAAATAATAATAATAAAGAAATAAACTGGCATAACCTTTAAAAAAACCCATAAATGGCTGTGTTTATCAGCACATACATCTCAGAGCCCTTTAAGACAAGCATCCAGGGTTAAGAAAAAACAGTAGGGCATTGGCTAGGAGACAAGAAACAGTTTTTAAATTGGATTTCAATGGAGGAGAGGCTTCTGTGTGCTGCATAAGCTATTTTTTAAGTAAATGGCTTATTTGCAACAACCTGTCCACTATAAACTTCAGTGTATTTGCTATTTAATAGCTATTTAGGAGGTAAACTATGTTTGGAGTTCACAAAAAAAAATATTGCGATGGATAATATTCCTTTTATGACTTATTAATTTCTGTTGTACTTATTCATTTCTATGGTATCCGCAAACAGCAGTTGTCAGTCTTAAAACCTCTTTTTTCCATTACAATAAAGAACAGCGAGAAGTGAGAAATCATACAGCCATATTTTATTTTTATACACTCATGTGATGCAAAACAGCTTAGCTTGAAAAGAGAAAAGAAGTCGTATGATGGAAATATGTTTTGAAACTGTAAGTATGCATGTTTTCAGATTCTTATTCTTATCCATTTAGCTTATGTGCGATTGTGTCCATGTCGGACACAGTAGTCTCTAGTAGTTTGATATTATCTCAAACTTTGGGACATAAGATTATCAGCACATACATCTCAGAGCCCTTTAAGACAAGCATCCAGGGTTAAGAAAAAACAGTAGGGCATTGGCTAGGAGACAAGAAACAGTTTTTAAATTGGATTTCAATGGAGGAGAGGCTTCTGTGTGCTGCATAAGCTATTTTTTAAGTAAATGGCTTATTTGCAACAACCTGTCCACTATAAACTTCAGTGTATTTGCTATTTAATAGCTATTTAGGAGGTAAACTATGTTTGGAGTTCACAAAAAAAAATATTGCGATGGATAATATTCCTTTTATGACTTATTAATTTCTGTTGTACTTATTCATTTCTATGGTATCCGCAAACAGCAGTTGTCAGTCTTAAAACCTCTTTTTTCCATTACAATAAAGAACAGCGAGAAGTGAGAAATCATACAGCCATATTTTATTTTTATACACTCATGTGATGCAAAACAGATTTCGACAAAGCATCATCTATTTTATACAATATTTTGTAATATCAAAACACCACAGACAACCAAATGCTTATTTTTGCAAGGCGTAAAAATGCACGTACAAGTACATCAGTGAATCTCAAATTAGAAGTTGCACTGCAACACTGGCCTGAAAGTGCATGTGACAGTTTTCTCGCACATTGAGTTTTGAAGATATGTTCACTGACATAATGCTTACTAGAGAATTTGTTTAATCTTTTTTATCAGCTTCCATGTCAGTGAAAGAGGTGTTGCAGAGTCTGGTGGATGATAACATGGTGGACACCGAGAGGGTGGGCATCTCTAACTATTACTGGGCGTTTCCTAGTAAAGCCCTGCACGCCCGTAAATGCAGATTAGAGGAACTGGAGAGACAAGTGAGGGCATCTCTATTTGTCTGACACTGCATTTCTGATAGTTGACTTGTAAAATAAAACTGTTAGATTTATGGTCAAAAAAGGCAGCTTTGGTTGCCAGAGATTAAACTTAAAGGGGTCATGTGATGCTTTTTTAAAGATCATTATTTTGTGTATTATTGGATGGCATATTGATGTCTACAAATGCTACAATGTATTTAACTCATTAAAAAATAAACATTATCTGAAAATGTACTCACCCTCAGGGCATCCAACGTGTAGATATGTTTGTTTTTCATCGGAACAGATTTAGAAAAACTTACATCACTTGCTTACCAATGGATCCTCTGCAGTGAATGGGTGCCGTCAGAATGAGTCCAAACAGCTGATAAAAACATCACAATAAATCAACAAGTAACTGGCATGACTCCAGTGCAAAAAGTAACGTCTTGTGAAGTAAAAAGATGCATGTTTAATACAAACATTAAGTTTTTTTTTTTTACTTCAAATCGTTGCTTCTGCCTGAATTACAAGTCCTCTTTCCATAATGTTGCTTTTTCCTTTGGCACCCATGATAAAGAAACAAATTCATCTACATCTTCTTTGGCCTGAGTGTGAGTCAATTTTCATCAATTTTTTTTTTTAGGTGAAGTATTCTTTTTAATATACCAATTTACTTGAACTAACAAAATCTGCTTACCTTAAAATGTATTGACATAATTTAACTATAACAATAGAAGATAATAATACAAGAGTTATAATAATGCAAGAGTTGAACAGAACAGATATGCAACACATAACACCTTATTGTACATTACTGATAATGAAAACAAGAAGATCAAAATATATATATAATCATATGTAATGTGTCAAGCAGGGAAATCTGTTCTGAGGACGAGACAAGAGACTTTGCATAAATGTATTGATTTCTTTTTTTTCTGTGTAGCATGAGGATGGGAATCAGCGCAAAAAAGCCCTTCAGCAAGCAGTTGATAAAGCCAAAGTGGGACGTGAAGTTAATGTGTGTGTTCACTTGTCTCTGAACTACATCACTGTACAGCTCTAATGTCTGTGGGCTCTGTCTGACCATTGCTTTTGTGTGTATTTAGAAGAGATCTCCTGAAGGAGCTCCCAGCATCGAAACATCAGAGAGATCAGCTAAAGGCCGAACTGGAGAAGTACAAAGAATGTGATCCAGAGGTGGTGGAAGAGATACGTGAGTAAACCACACAGATTTGTGTGCATAATTCTACTAATTGAAATTAAACTAAAATAAAAATAAATTAAATTAGTAAAATAAAAAAAACTAATAAAAAGTTTTACTAAAAAATTACTAAAAATTAAACTGAAATTAAAATATAAAAATATGAGCAAAACTGTAATTTTATATAAATAATGCTAACATACATAACACTGAAAATCAGCATAGAGGAACTAAGTAGTTCACATTTTACCCTCCAGATGGAGTTTGCACAAAAATATAGATTCTCAGTACTGCATTCTTACATGCAGTTTAAAATAGCTGGTTTGTTTCAGAGTGGTTTGCTTTAAGTTGTATGCTGAGCCCAGAGATGCTAAAACCAACATCATAGGTCCCCCCCCCCCCCCCCCCCCCCCCCTCCCTATTTTAAAGATTGTGGGGGGTGGGTTG
>NW_015505467.1:970228-973205 GCF_001515645.1 Sinocyclocheilus grahami | reverse complement strand
CCAAAAAAAAAATTACTACGACCCCCCCCCCCCCCCCCCAGATTATATATAGAGTTGGATGAGGATGGTTGAGTTTTTTCATCATTTTTCATCAATCTAACTGATTGATAAGGTTGGCTAGTGTTTTTTCTTTTTTGTAGTTTAAAAAAATGTAGCGCAGATGGACACAAACTCTTCATGAGTTTACTGTCTGGTTAACAGTTCTGGCTAATAAATTATTAGAAACAGCAGTGAAACACATTAAGTCTCCTAGCAGTAAAGTAAACAGTAAATTAAAAAGTATAGCATTTCCCTCTCTGTTATTAGTATTTTTCATATACCACTGGCATTCAGTATATACACTTTAATATAATTTCAAAAAGTCTTTGAATATTTAATATATATTTAATTCCATGAACTTTGCAACACGTTAGTGAATTAAGCGGTTAGATCATCTAAAGTGTGTACTGTATGTAAAATTAGTTTCAGCTGGTCAAAAGGGCTTGATTTTGATGATTACCGAGTACATTGTTACTGTGTACTTCTTTTTTATTCATGTTTTTATCAAATTCTTCGTGCTTGCTCTGCCTTGTCTTAAAAGAGGATATTCTGATGTTTCTTAATGTTATCAATCTTAAATTGATTTCACAATTGCATCACTGTGACACTCATAATGTCTAAAAAACATCAAGGTTAGTTCTCCTTAAAGCATGATCTGTGCTTGTCTACTTTCTATCATGGAGTTGTCTATACTGCACAAATTAATAATAAGAACCCACTAAGATGTCATTGCTGCATTTAGTTTGTTTTCCATTGCAAAGATCCTCTTTTTGCATTTTTTCTGCTGTGAATTTTTGTAAAGCAGTCGTTTGCATTATTCTGACAAGACACCTGGGAGCGAGTAGCACACAATAAAGAATCAGCAACTCTGTTCACATAATTCTGCATAATAAGGGAAACATTGCTTACAGCAAGTCTGAAGCCTTACAGTGATTGTTTTGAAATTCACTGTTGAAGGCAGTAAATTTGTACAGAAGTCGTGTTTTGATGACTGTAGTGACAGTGCTTTAGTGTATCAAAAAAATATTTTGAAAGTCAATGACTAATTTGCATGCATTTAGGTATTAGAACATAAACCAATTTCAGTACACAGGTATGTACTGAAGTATGTGTCTTGAGTATTTTAAACTCGTTTTGCTGTATTAAGCCCTTGATTAAACAGGCCGTTGCACGGATTCAACAAGTCAAAGAGTCTGAGATACGTGACTTATTTTGACATTGTATGAGTTTGTTCTGTATGAGCATATGGTATTAATTGTGGTATTACATTTCAGGTCTTAAAATGTCTATACATTTGATTTGGAAAAAAAAACTGTAGATACCCTGTAACATACAGCTAGAGTTCTACACAAATGTTCAATGCCTTGTTATAATATTCCTGACCTATCGCACATTTCCAGACAAGTTCAGCTCTGAATGTTCTGTGATCCGCTCCAGACAGTCCTGCGATCAGCCGTGAATAATCATCTCTCTCAGGCGCTGGTGGAGATAATGACTCACGTCTCTTGAGAGAAAATAACAGTTGTAACCTCTCTGTACATCATCCACCTCGTTCATCACCCCATCCCTGCAGCTCCGTCTCTCTAACAGCCCCTCCAGTTTAAATGCTGTGAAAATGTCAGTAGTCCCTGCTGAAATACTTGATGCTTTTTCTGCCTCTTGGGATTAGTTGTTATGTCTATGTTTTAATCACTTTTAGAATTGGCTTACAGACGGTCAGAACTATTGCGTCTCCCTGAGGTACTATGTTCTGAAATATGTTTAACAGAAAAGCACAGAGCACCATTCTCACACAATTCTGGGTCAACAGACAAAACATTTGTATATATATTCGGCGCAGGGATCATGATCCCCATTTAGAATTTATGCACTGGTACTAGTAACATTGAAAGGAAATTACTCTTGTGTCTTGGTGTGTTAGTAATGGCTAAGGCAGCTGTACACTTTAAAGGTTGATCTTTAATAATTTAGTCATAGCTTGCTTTTTGTTGTGTTGCTATAGGATGTACAAGAACTGCACACATGACAAATAAATAAATTAGTGCGTGTTTTTTATAACACCAGTAAATTACACTTATCTTATTTGACAGCTCGGTGGAATGCTTGATTCTGATTGGCCGTTTGCAGCATTTAGGGGTCAGATATTAATGAATAATTATTGCAGTCAAGGACAGCACTGTATAACTGCAGAAAACAGATCCTATATTGCTATATACACTACAATCCAAAAGTCTAGGGTCGGTACGATTTTGAAAAGTCTTTTAAACTCATACTGATTATAAAAATACAGAGCAGTATTGTGAAATGTTATTACCATTTAAAATGGCTGTTTTCTACTGGAATATTTTTTTAAAAATTGGATTTATTCCTGTGATAGCAAGGTTGAATTTTTAGTATCATTACTCCAATCTTCATTGTCACATGATCTTTCTGAAATCATTCAAATATGCTGATTTGGTGCTCAAGAAATATTTCTTATTATCAAAGTTTAAAATAGTGTTTTTTTTTAGGATTCTTAAATCCACATTTGGTAAAAAAAAACAGCATTTATTTGAAATGGAACATTTTTGTAACAAGTCTTTAATGTCATATCAATTTAGTGCATTCTTACTGAATAAAAGTATTAATTGGAAAAATATTGACTGCAAACTTTTTAGCAATAGTGTAGCTGTGCTCATGTTCTGTCTTTCCACAGTCTTTATAATTATGCTAATAATTCTAATATACTTCATTATTATCTCAGTTCATTTAAATAGTATCATAATTCAAAATAAGTTTCATAATAAATAGTCATCATCATAAAATAAGCACCACTCAGGCTGATTGTTATTCAAAGCTGAGATTTTGTTTACTGTCTGGACATTCAGCAATCATTCAGCAATCCACCCCCCCCCCCCCCCCCCCCCCCCCCCCACACAAAAAAACAATCTTACTCTCT
>NW_015505467.1:931777-970078 GCF_001515645.1 Sinocyclocheilus grahami | reverse complement strand
AACCACCCCCCCCCCCCCCCCCCTAACTCAAAACTCATCAATATTTCATGTCCATGTATTTATTTATTTGCTAAGTAGCCATATATTAAGCCGAGAATGTTCAGTCAGACATTATCGCAAAATAAACTCCATCAGGGTGTTGATCACCCTGTCAAGGTTTAAATTAGTCCTTACTTATGTATTAATAATAACTGCATTGGAAAAGAGACTTCACAGTCCTGTGTATTCAAGGGAACCCTGATTTATCTTGAAGGTTTAATTTTTTTGTTGCTTTAGTGAGTGAGAGCTCAATGCCAGTTATTACAGGGTTGCTGGTATGAGTCCCAGTTGGGACACCCATGGGAAGTTGAGTCAGTACCAGAGGGCTGCTGATATCATGCCTTGAGCTGTACACTTAACCCTGATTACCTCTGGGGTCTTGAACATGACAGTGCTGTCATCACACTTTGTGGATGTGCTAATAAAAGCAAATTTATCAGTGCCATTCACTGAATAAGAAGCATTATATTCAGATTATAAATCCTAAACTACACTTTACTTTAAAAAAGAAAATGCATGAGGTCACTTAATATAATCAAGATATCAATATAAAATACAATAATCAATCAATCAATCAATCAAATAGATTTGGTGCGCTATATGGTTTTCATTCATTAAAACAACTTTTTTATAATGTAAGTTGGCAAATTTACCATTTTTTGATTCACTAAAATGAACTAGCTCATAAGAGTCATTAGTTTGATCATTTGACCGAACTGGTAGTGCTTTATGGTTTTGATTTACTAAAATAACCCGGCTCATAAGATTTATTAGTTTGGGAATAGGTCTGGACTGGTTGCACTCTGTTTTGGATTCACTACAATAAACTGGCTCTTAAGAGTCAACACTGGTCGCTGTATGTTTTACTGTTAATATTCAATAGCAGTGATGCAGTTCAGCTGAATAATAGCGCAGGAAAGCTTTTCACACTGTGCTTAACTCCGGGTTATTGTCATACTTAACCCTGCTTTTATTCCCGGGTAGAGAAACGGGTTTAGAAGCTGCATTAGCACTACTTTTTAACTGGGGTTCTGAAACGCTGCGGTGTTAAGCTTGCATTGTGGTGCCAAACTTGTGCGGTGTGAAATGATGCAGTGTTAGAATGTTACGGCTAGATGCCTATTGCCTAGCAACAAACTCTCAAGTCGTGTGCCTCATATTCACATGCTTTGAACAGTAACGGAAACACTGTGTGTCAACAGTTCCAGCGTTTGAGGGGAAAAATGGAACATGGTACCCAGGATTCTGTTTACCCTGGGTTTCAAGTGTAAAAAGCCATTCAGAGTATTATATTTAAAAAGTATATATAAAAGTACATGCAGATGTACTTTTTTAGAACTTTAAATGGATGGGTTGATTATGGTATTATTATTATTATTATTATTGTTGGTCCCCAACCAAGTGTTTTTGTCTATGGAAAAGGTTAATTCTTTCCCAAGAGTTGTGTCTTTAGAGAGCCCTTTATTTAACCACTGCCCAAAATGATTTCCATTCACCACCTGACCTGTTCTATTGCCCTGGAGCTCTGCAGTGTCATGCATCTGCTCCTGTCAAGTCAGTATGAACAGAGAGAACACAAGTCATTAAGATTACAGATTGATCTGCCTTTTCCCAGATTGGATTTGATCCAAAGCCTTGGAATGACTTTTGAGCGTTTGTTAATCTAGCTCTGAAATTGAAGTGGTCTGGGCAGCACATGCAGTATGATGGATTATATATCAGAGTGGGTCTGCTAACTGTCTTAGAAGAAAATCTGTAGACTTTATGGAAGCGTGACGTACAACCGTCTGTAGGGCTTTGAGTGGTTCAGTTTTACAAATACATAGGATCTGCAAAGTTGAGTCCAAGTCGAGATGTTGTCAATGTGCCAGTCTTGTCAACAAAATTTGAAAAAAACTTTTTTTTTTTAAATTTATTTTGTTTATGATCATTAAGATGAGACAAAAGAGCATGTTGAGATGTTCTCAGAGAAGGAACAGAGCGGTGTGGAAAGGTAAATTATGTGAAAAATAATGCGTTTTTAAAAAAACTAAGCATTAACACATGTTAGACTGCACCCCATAAACACAATCAAGCCTAGAAAAACACCATTGAACCACCCCTTTAAATTAAATGTTCCCTCCTGGTGGAATGACCTGCCCAACTCAATCAGAGCAAGATGGCGAGAGTCCTTAGCCATCTTCAAGAATCTGCTAAAAACACATCTCTTCCATCTTTTTTTGACCCTCTAACTCTAGTTCTATTCTGTCACCCGTCCCCTCTGTGGGACGCCTAAGTTTACTTTCACTATATTACAATTAAATCCTAATCTAATCATGACAAACTATATCGTTGGAAAGGACTAAGACTCCTAAATAGATATTTTACCAATGTTTTTGTTAAAAATTATGTAGGAAAAAGTAATAGATAAATTTTTGACAAGAGTGCACCTCAAAAATCTACATCGTAACAGGAGTTCTGACCTTTGTCAAAAAAAGTCTTCTTTGTTGCCTTTTTCTCTATCACACTTTAGAAATCATCAGAAATTATATATCAATTGAAAACTTTAAATCTCAAAATTCATCCTTTGAACCCATTTTAAAATCAAACATTGCATTACCATGAAAATGGTACATCAATATCATGTTACAAAATGTTTTCATTCATGAATTATAAACATTTAAGTTTGGATCGTGCACTTTCTCGTCTATGTTCAAAAATGTGAGTGACAGTTAAGGGGTTAAAAAAACAAAAAAACTTGTCCCTTTTAGACTTGCACTCTATTCATTTACTGCTTGTTTTCTTTAAAAACAAAAAACTAAACTAGCTTTTCTAATTTTTTGTATTCTATCTATTTGTTTTCTTTTTATTTATTATACAATTATCAAGCAAAAAAAGCTTTAACACTCGCTTGCTCTATTCTTTTTCTATTCTATCTGTTTTCTTTTTCTTTATTATATAATAAAAAAAAAACTTGCTACGTGTACTGCGTTAAGCTAACTGAGACTTGTTATAGCACTTGCATATCATTGCTCTTTTGTTGATTTTGATTGCTTCCATTGTCCTCATTTGTAAGTCGTTTTGGATAAAAGCATCTGCTAAATTACTAAATGTAAATGTAATATGATTATTTCATATAAACTGATCTTAGTCATTATATACAAGCTGAAGCTAAAGAGCAAATGAACACCTGTTGAGCGGAGCATTTAACTTAAAACAAATTATTTATTCAGGCATATACAAAAGGTAAGCATAATATCACAACTTCTGCACAAAATGATGCAAATGCACAGGTGAACTTGAACTTACACGCTTGTCATAATGTTCAAGTCATATTGTGAATGAACAGAACAACACATTTCCAGAACAACACACTACAAAACAGACAACAGACCATTTTCACAGACTGTGATTCCCACGTTTCCATGGTTATTAACATGGTTAACCAAATTTTTTTGTTGTTTATTTTTTGCGGTTAAAAGTTTGAAATCAGTAACATGCTTAATGTTTTTTAAAGATGTTTCTTATGCTCATCAAGGCTGCATTTATTTGATCAAAAATACAGAAAAAAACTGTAATTTTGTGAAATATTATTTAATAATAATTTAAAATAAAAGATTACTATTTGAATATACAGTATTTTCAAATGTAATTTATTCCTGTGATGTAAAGCTGAATTTCCAGCATCATTACTCCAGTATAGTGTCACATAATCCTACAAAAATCATTCTAATATGCTGATTTATAATCAGTGTTGGAAACAGTGTGCTGCTTAATATTTTTTTGGGACCTGTGTTACTTTTTTCAGGATTCTTTGATAAGAAAAAAAGTAAAAAAGTACAGTGTTCATTCAAAATAGAAATGATGTGTTACATTATACACTACTATATATATATACATATATATATATATATATATATATATATATATATTTTTTTTTTTTATAAAGAAATTAATACTTTTATACAGCAAGGAGGTGTTAAATAGATAAAAAAGTGTGACAGGTTCCAAAAAAATATTAAACAGCACAGCAGTTTCAACACTGATAATAAATCAGCAAATTAGAATGATTTCTGAAGGATCGTATGACACTGAAGAATGGAGTAATAACTGATGAAAATTCAGCGCTGTCACCGAAATAAATTATATATTAAAGTATATTAAAATAAGAAACCAGGGCTTGAAAACGAAAAAGAAATTCAATCGGTTCACTCCGAGCAGAATCGATATTTTAACGTTTCTGTTCCTGCGTTCCTCTGATATTATTACCGCTCCGAAACCAGTTCGAGAAGAAGAAATACTGGTTAATAACGTTATTTTTTTTTAAACAATTTTCTTTGCCTATAATATGTCTAATAATAATAATAAAGTACAGCGGAAAAAAGAGAGATCTGGTAACGTTAGCCAGCCTATAACCCACTGTGCTAAGTCACAGCCAATACAACATCATCTTTTCTAGATTTTGGCCAAATGTAGGCTACTAAACAAAAGAAAAAATCTATCAACACTTTAAAGCAATTAAAGTGTTTTTAAGATATTTAAAAATGTTTGCTGCATTGTAAAAAAAACAATTTTGGTTTTGAGAGTGAAAAAAACATAAGTCACGGCTCACGCCGCATTTTATTAGCTCTCTTAGCCTACATTCCGAAATAATGAAGGCTAAAATGCCTGTAGGCTAAAGCAAAATGTTTACAAACATTATAAACACAGTTATTAGTTTCTCTCCAAAACAAATCCTTTGGTTATAAAAACGTCAATCCAAAAACACATTTATTTAAGGTGAAACTGATGCCTACCTCTTTAATTCGGCACGAATCCAAATGTTTCCATATTCGCGAAAATATTATTTATTAGGCTTTGTAGCCTACTTTCATCGACGTAAAACATCATCCTTCACATCGGCTATATCAGCGGTCACGCTGAACGCAACACATTTTGTACAACGGAGCAGTGTACCTTTTTATTTGTTTCTTTAACTGTATTTTATTTTGATATTGAACAGGCTGCAATGTAGCAAAAATATGTTGTGTGTGCGTGTAAGGCGCCGGCGCGTTGGTCATACCAACGCTGGTCTGTTATATACAAGCAAGACATTATTCAAAGCTGTCAAGCTTTTGCAAAATAAAGAAAACTACTTTCTGCTGTCTCGGTTTCCTTTCCGAGAACTTTGGAACACGTCACAATGAACCGTAACTCAGCAAATTTTTTTTCTTTCGTTTCCTTAAACTGTCAATGATTTAAGTTAAATATATTTTGTGTATATGCCTATATTCCTTTTTATGTAAGCCTATAGTGATCCTCAGATAAACTCTAACGCTGGTGCACTGCCATTGCGTCTTACCTATGATGAGTTCACTGAGCGGGCATTTCACTCGTTGGCTTCAGCGTTACATTTGCATAGGCCGTACTGCTGGAATTCGTGATTGGTTGACAGCAAATTTCAAATATTAAATGGAACGATAAAATAACGCTATTAACCGGTTAATGGCCATTTCAAATTTTCGATTCTGTTCAAAACTATAAAATTTGATTTGATTTCTGGTTCTGTTCCTGTCAAAATTTTGTTCGTTTCCGGTTTTCGTTTTCATTCCTTGAAACGGTTCAGAGCCCTGTAGGAAACCAATATTAGAAATTGTGATAATATTTCACAATATTACAGTTTTTTTTCTGTTTTTTTTTGGGATAAAAAAATACAGCCTTGTTGAGCATAAGAGACTCAATTAAAAAACATAAAAAATATCAATGATCCCAAACTTTTGAACAGCAGTTTAAACCAAACCTAACACCAAACACAAACCTGATAATATCAGTAGATTTAATGCAATATGTGATTTAGCAGATTTATAAGCCTTTTGAATAGTGAGAGCAATTCCAAATGCCTTCAAGCCAATTTTCAACAAGTTAACCTATAGACATTTTCAACATTTTGAGCCAAACCTGTGCACATACTATGCTGTCATGCCATTCCATAGTACGCTGTCAGCTGTGACCCATAGAAATAAAGAAAAAAAACATATATGAATCTTTAAATTCAACACATTAATATAGTATCTTTTTGAAAGAGATGCAAAATCTGTGTAGTGAAAGCAAAAGCAATGCCTCTTCTATTTATTATTATAGTTAACTATGTTTCTGTCTGCACAATTACAAATGGCATTTCTGAGTTGAATAGTTTTCATAATTCATCTGAATTGATTTTTGCATCATATACTGTATGTGTCAAGTTTCACATTTATTCTTTTCCAGATAATGTTTTTGCAATCAAATCCTGGGCAAAGAAGAAGTTCGGCTTAGAGAATAGCAGCTTGGACAAAGCTTTCGCGATACCTGAGGACTTTGACTAAATTAACTGACCAAAAATTCACAGCCTCTTGGATCTTATGATTGTTTGGTCTGTTCAACTCTGCACAATCAATAAGCTTTATTGTCTTACATCAGTTGGTTTTACGTTTTGTTATCACAACCCTCAACGGACACCTTGGCAATTGAATTGCCATTGGCTAGTATATTTTTCGTTTACTCGCCAGACTGAAATACTATACTATACTATACTATACTATATATATATATATATATGTGATTCATAGACTAAAGGTGGGAAAAACTCTGTAAGAGGCCTATTAGCCCTCTGTAGCACACTAGACTTTACAACAGAGGAGAAGGAAATCAGGATAGTGCTTGAGAGCCATCAGCCAGATCCCAGATGGAATTCCTCGTCTCCACCCAACACAAACACGCACAGAAGCTAATGAACTTAGATATAACCATTTGATTCTGCAGCAGCAGAGTGCTACAGCTGTGTCTGGCATGCCGTTCCCAGATACAGAGAGAACATTACACCATCACAGAGCATGTGGGTTGCTCTGTGTGCATCACTCCGGTTCCACTGAACTATTTCAGGAGACCTTAGAGATATTTCAAACACACTCCCACTCTCACACCCACACTCCTCAACAGCAGCATGGACACTGTCACACATGAGGGGGAGAAAAAAAACAGGGTCAAAGATCAATGAGTAATGATTTGCTCAGACTGACAAGCATTTGAGATGCACGTTAAAAGCAGGTGTGAACAGTGATCGGTCTCGGCTGACCACCTGACCAGGTATAAAAATACCATATAAATACACACCTGCTCTTTAACGCACACTAAATCTTCTGTATTCTGTACCCATGCTCAAATGTAAACACAGGTGTGTTTGTTCACAGGTGAGAGAGCGAAAGGGTGGGGCGTTTTATAGATGACTTTGAGTGCTTAGAACTGGAGAATCTGATGAGTTCTG
This sequence comes from Sinocyclocheilus grahami, assembly GCF_001515645.1. Classification (NCBI taxonomy): domain Eukaryota; kingdom Metazoa; phylum Chordata; class Actinopteri; order Cypriniformes; family Cyprinidae; genus Sinocyclocheilus; species Sinocyclocheilus grahami. The sequence goes on along the minus strand of NW_015505467.1, from coordinate 962,778 downwards.
CTCACAAGTATTTTTAATGATGTAAAACATCACAGAAGAAGCAGGTCTGAGCAGATCCAAGCACATCAGCAATCCCAGATGCAGTGCAGTACTTGGGATATTAGTTCTGGCTGAGTGCCTCTTTATTACTTAACTGCATTGAGGTATTGCGTCCTAACAGTGGTCAACTAACGTGGGTTTTTTTTAATAGCCAATGCCTATATAACCAGGGTAACCAATGGCCAATACAAGTAAAAAAAATAACCGTAAATAAAATATACACAAAACTGCATCTTGTCAATGAACACCCATTTAAAACAAAATATATAAAATAAAAAAAAACTTTTATTTAAAAAAATGTTGTCTGTGTCACACCTGTGTTTGTCTGGATCACAATACGCCACACAAATAACAACTCCATCTAGACATCAACTAGACATGTAGGAACCTGGATTAGAGACCAAAAAGACACACTTTCTCTTTCCACGAAAAGTAATTCTTTCTACCTTAAGCCCAAAGTATACTTCGTTTTCATACGTATGTGTCCAGTCGAATACGTAGCTTTTCTATACTCAATTTGATAACATGCATTACATGTAGGCGGTCGATACATGCGCTCTATGAAGCAACCCTCAACGGACACCTTGGCAATTGAATTGCCATTGGCTAGTATATTTTTAGTTTACTCGCCAGACTGAAATACTATACTATACTATACTATACTATATATATATATATATATGTTATGCCATTTTACAAACATATATAATTGGTCATCAATCTATATTAGAATATATATTAGAATTCTACTAATAAGAACAATATAAAAACGCTCTAAGGATTAATGAGCTACTGGCTTCATGAATATTAATCAGGTTGTGTGCGTTTGCTCGAACTGATTCGCTGAAATCAAAACAGGGACGATAATAGGTGAGCACCAGCCAATGAGATTGTCGTTTGCGCATTAGTTCCGCCTACTACAGAAAAACGGGGCAGTTCTTAAAAGCTGAAGAATTCCAAAGGAACTCAGATGTTTTTACAGGAAAATACAACAAAGTATATCGTTTACATGTAGTGCATCAATTCTGCATGTTATGTAAGACTCTCGCTCTTTGCGCGTGTGAGAGAAAGCGACGTCGAGTCGTGCACCTTCACACTAGAGATTACGTTACGCCAAATACACAAACACAGGTGCGCTGCGCATCCATTCAAATGAACTGAAAAATATCACAGATCGCTTGACGAAGAGTAAAACTCTGAAGCACTCAGTCAGCGTGTTCTGTGAGTGAAAATATATCTGTGCTAATCATATACTCAGCCTCCACACACTGGCGAGTAAAATCTGAGAATTTATTAGACATTGGCTAATATTATACATCATTTAGTCGCCCAGATGAAGATTTAGTCGCATATGCGAGTGATTTACTTGCAATGTAGAGGGTTGTATCAGTTCTGCATGTTCGATACACAGCTGTGACTGACTTACATTGTGAAGAGTGTGGTGTACATTGTCAGCAGTGCCCCACCCTTGAAATTTTAACCTTGTCTAGTCCAAGGAAAACTTTAAGATTGATTTGTCAGGGTAAAAACGCTCCTGGTGTGTAAGCGGAGAAGGTGTTGTGTTAACCCTTGGCTGCTCAGAGATGCACCCTATAACCAAACTGACTGTTTGGACACCTGTTGATAGAGAAACTAAGCCTTGCAGATACTGCTGGGATGATAAATTGAGCTGCACATCAAAGGTCAATTCAAGGAAATTAATCACAGGTTAGTTTGTTTTAAAGAAGGTAAAATTGTTTATAGAAAAAAATTCTGTGACAAGGACACATTTGGTTCTGTGTGAAGTAGGAATGTGTTATGAAGTCATTTCAGATGTTCAGGTCACTTCAGATGCTTTCATTTTTTTAGCTTGCTTTTTTTCATTACTGGGCATTTTTCACTACTGGGCATTTTTCACAGTGCACATTGTGTATCTTGTAAATATGAAAAAATGGTCAATTGCTTTATGTAATATGATTTAATAAATGTACAGTTATCAAGCACATTGTTTGTAATTAAGCATTTTGTCCTGCAAAATAATACTACCGATTTAAGTGTAATGTCCTATCGATTTGCAGCATCATTAACGCCGCTTAAACACATGAAAATGTCCCTTTAATTACATTTTTTGATAGCGTTAGTTTGTTGAAAAGAATGCTTTTGTCTGTTGCAACACAGTAATGATGTACAGTATTAAAATATGAGTAGTTCCTGAATAAGTTGAAGTATTTAAAACAGGTTTTATTAATAAGTACGTTTAAAGTGAACAATTTTGCAAGGTGCATAAAAAGCCTTGATTGTTTAGTGTTCAGGTGTTCGTGAAATGGGTGTTTAAAAAAAGAAAAGAAGCAAACGACCTGTTTGACTGTTTCTCTGCATTTCACGAGGAATGTACATGTGTACATTTGTAATATATTTCTGCTTGTTGATTCTGTCCCCAAGTATAATTAGATATTTTGAAGGTTCATTTAAAACAAGTTATATTAATCAATAATAGAGCACATTTAAAATATAGCACAAAATCAAGGCCCTTAAAGATAGCCTTGAGTATTTTAATACAATATTTTGTTCATAGACTTTTCCATTGAGAAAAAATATAGGATATTTTAGAGGTCCATCTCCTTCCATTTATTTGTGTATAGCCTATAATAGAAATATGCCAGTGTTGTGAGTGTGACCTTCAAAGTACGAGTGGATTATCTCTCCCCATCTACACCACTACCGACGCGACAAAACACAACGCTTGCAATACAGTTAGTAGATTGTTGCGTCGCTTGCGTCTAGCTCTAGTGGGCGCACATAGGTACTGCTGAGAGAGAGGAGGGAGGGTGTGAGAGAGAAAGAGAAAGAAGTGAAGGCAGCCGGGGAGCTCAGCACAGCCAGCATGGCGAGCCAAAGGGACTTCACATACAGAAAACCTTGGATTAATGTCCTTCTGCGACTCCTACAGCTGTTATTGCCGTACATTCAACACGGAGGAGCTCAGTTTCAAGGTGCGGTGGACAGATTGATCTTATTTATTTAGTCCACGAATGCAACGCGAGTGCGAAAATGTCGGAGGAACTGCCGAGGGCTGATTTAACAAGTATTCAAGTGCACTCGTTGTGCTAAACTGGCACAATACTCATTGAATTTACCCCAAATCTGACCTGTTTCACCCGACTGTCTATCTGCATTAGGATTTACGTTTAGATTCAAATCTGAAGAAAGACGGCTTACGCGTTTTTGGCCAAGTTACTGGTTTTGTTCGGTTTCCTGTGTCAATGCAATATGCTACAAAGCTCATATAGCTTCTTACAGCTGTTATTCAGTGCAGTCTTTGGGAACTAAGCGTCTAGCCGATGGTCGCAGCGGAAAACACGAGTTTAGAACAGCATTAATGCACATTTAATTGCGTTTCCAGCTTGCTTGTATTTGGATTGTTGACATGGTGTGAGCTGTGGACTAAAATAGCTTGTCCGTTCAATTTCACGCCTTTGTCATCCACTCCAACTCATCTGCTGTTCAACAACTGCAAATATATGAACGTTAGTGAACGCATGCGAGATTAGCCGAGCACTATAGGGTCATTTTCGGATCTCCTGTATTGTTGTTTAGAGACGGGGATTGGTCTGCTGTTTGCTCGCATGATTTTCTATATGTTTTTGTCATTCTCTCCTCTTGAAGCCCTGACTCGGATGTCCAGTGTGGTTGAAGTTTGGCAGGCTGAGGACGCAGACTTCTTCATTTCATCGCAGGTATGTGAGCTAGCAAAAACATGACGTCATGAGCGGGACGTTTTTATTACGGTTCAGCTTCACTTCATTGTGAGCCGAGAGCACGTGCGAGACGTGGTGCAGTGTGCTGTTGTTCCGTCTGCAAAGGTGGCAGAAATCAAAATAAGGTCTTTCTTTCATTTGGATATTTAGGTATCATTTAGTATGTGTTGGTTTATGCAGTTCTTATATGGCCAGTGCGATTGTTTATGTAGTTTGGTGAAATGTGTTTCCGTGTGGAGGCGGGAACAGGGCGCATCTTTCTGTAGGACTCTGGGATCCTGAATGGACCTATAGAATAATTTCAGTTTTATATGGTCTCATCTCACATCTTTTAGCCGATTACCTAATTGCATGTTTTGAAGTTTGTATAATTGCGTACAACTAAGTAAGTAACCAAAAAGTGGGTTAATCAATATATGTCCCAAGACATTCTTTTTTTTATCATTTGTTTTTTAAGGATTTTCAAAATCCTCCAAAATTTTCAAATCGCTCAAAGTGTTTTGAAGAAATCTGTTATGTGATTGTTAGGTATTCTCGTTTTGGTAATGGTTAAATAGGAATTATTATTAGTACAGTTCACTCAATAATGAAAATGGTCATATTTGACTTACTTTCTGCTGCAACACAAAATATATTTTGAAGATTGTTTGTAACCAGAGAGGTTTGGTGACCATTGACTTCCATTGTAATTACAACCAACAATGAAAATCTTTGTTCCAAACGAGTCATCTTTTTTAATATATATATATACATACACATACATACACGCACACACACACATATATATATATACACAATATATAAGTTAACTGAGAAAAAAAAAAATAAAATATATAAATAAATATTGCTCACACATTTAATCCTTTTTTTTCAACTTACAAACCTCCAAACTAACTAACTTATTTTATTTTGCATTTCTCATTTTTATTTAGAACTTGATGTACTAAAATACCTCAAACTAAAACCGAAATATCTATATAGACATAAAATAACTAAAAAAAATATAAAAATAAAAACTATTTCAGATATTAGTAAAAGGTTGTTGTAGTATAAATGGCCTTAAAATATCACAAGTTTGTGGTCCACTCTTCAAATTGTGGTTATTTTTGCTGTGGTGATGCTAGAATAGTCAAGCCAGTTGTACATGAGATGCATTAAAGCACCACACTTTCCTGGCCTGGGACTTGGGCATCGCTACAGAAAGTTATTAGAAAGTAAAAGCTTTATTGCCAAGTATGATCTCACACACAAGAAATGTATGCTTCCAGTTCTCAAGAGATATAGTAATATAATAGTGTGACACAGAATAATAAAATAAATGCATAATAACATTTACAGAAGGGTGGCTATGCAGAGAAGGTAGTGTGTATATTTATATGATTAAATATTAATTGAATGAACACATTGCAGGTCTATAGAAAACATGATGCCATTTAAAACCAACACCTGGGACAGTTACAAAGGAGTGCTTTTTTTTGTGGTAGTGGATGTTTTTGTTGATTATGATCAAGCTCACGAGACTGATTACAATGTGCTAAAGATTTTTTTTTCATGTTTCCTTTGGGGCAGGAAGCTAATGCCGCACAAACATGCACAGAAACTGTTGCTTCTTCAGAGGTTGACAGACAATTTGCCACTTTTGTGGTTAGCAGTTACGCAAGAGACCTGTCTTATGGCTTGAGAATGGCCACAATCAAAGGGATGGAAAATTCCATTTGTAGTTCTCCATTTGTTTAAAGGGGCTTCGTTTGTTTCATTGACAGTAATGGAGGTGGTAAAATCTTATTACATCAATCTGTACTTGTATTTATATGTAGTAAACATGTTTTATGCCAGATGGAAATGTCATACTGAAACTGAACCATTGTTTGACACATTTAAAGGGGTCATATGATGCTATTTTAAAGATCATTATTTTGTGAATTTGGTGTAACAGAATGTTGACATGCTTTAATCTTCAAAAAACACATTATTTTTTAAAATACTGTACATTATTGTAGGTCCTCTATGCCCCGCCTCTCTCAAACGCTTAGTTTTCTACATAGTCCCTCCTCCCGACAAGCGCAGTCTGCTCTGATTGGCCAGCTGACCCAGTACATTGTGATTGGCCGAACACCGCAAGCACTCTTGTCGGAAATGTAATGCCCCTTACCATAATCGCGAGCTTCATCTTTCAAAATAAATGTAAAGACAGAGCCCGAAAGGGGAACAGAGTCGCGTGACAGACACCGTGATGAAGCTGTATCCGTGTTATTAATAGCATATAAAATAATGTTATTTTTCAAAAATATTTTTGAGCTGATTATATGTGCTTTATTTTAGTTTTAAAATAAGTTGTATTTAGATTTAATAATGCCTTGGTGTCCTCCCTCCCCCCATCATGACCTTTTATTACTTATGTGTTAAATGAGATAGATATGGCTTGCTCATTCATGAATAATCTGGATTTATAAACTTTGAGGTCAAACGCACAAACCACTTTCAAGTAAAAAAACACACATCAGTTGGACAACCGACTAAAAGCAGACCCATAAATAGACTTTGATTCATTTGTAGTCAATATAGATGTCAGGGGTGATTGAGTAGACCTGCAGCATTCCAAAGAGAACCTCCCTCACCCGATGATGGATGGGTGCCACATTTACTCAATGAATTCTAATAGTGCTTGTAAGTACTACACTGAAAATCTGCAGATTCCCAGCATGTTTTCTAGTTTGAGGAAGACTAATTGAAACCCCTTGTCAATAGGTCTGCATATTCATCCAATCATTGTAAAATGTGTACTTAAGTCATCTGACACCAGGCAGCCAAGTGGCCTCCATATACATCCATTGTGTGCCTGGAGGGCTATAGTTCCTATGGAAACTCTGCTTTAAAAGAGCGCATAGACACTCATCAGGTAATCGTGGTTTTCAAGGCTCTCAGTAAGATGGCTATTTCAGTAAATTGCCTATAATGTGCTACAGGCAGTTTATGGAATAGCATGGTTATATGTGTCGAAACGGCACAGTGTTCCCTTTCACTACTATTGCATTAAAAACAAGGTCAGGTCAACTACTTGGACTCTGATTTTACAGGTTTATATATATATATATATATAATAATTCTAAACCTCCTAACTGTACCTATGTAATATGCTGTTACCAACTGAATCTTTTTTTTTTCTTCTCTCAGGCAGAGGAGCAGCACAGTGAGAATGTTCCTCGAGACGAGAGGTGAGAGTTTCTCTTAAAACCACAATCCCTTTGAGACTTTCCTGGAATATTTGCAGTTTTTATTTAGTAACATTTATTCAGGTGTGGTTAGTGAAAATATGTTTCTGTAAACCCACAATCTGTTGTATATATCACAGTTTACCAAATTATCAAACGTAAAAGTTTTACTTTTTTATTTTCTCATATAATTTTCAGTGGTCTATTGTGTACATCCTCTAAACATTTATCTGAAGGCAGGGCTGGTGTGTTTCAACAGTGCATGGAAAACTAAGCCTCCTGAGGACACCAGCTTTCTGTTTACTCTACATTTGCATTCATGTGACTGGCATGACCTAAGATCAACATGCATTGTTTTATTAACTACATTTCAATAGCAAGATACGAATAAGAGCGTAGCTTAGAACTCATTGGCATTTTGTTTATATGGAAAAATACCAATTTTAGCACAAGCCTGCAAGGCGGCACATGGTTTACAGGTGTGTTTCAGAAGAAAAAGAGCAGCATGCAACACAAGATATGAGATATGAGAGTAGGTACAGATGCAAAAAACTAATTGCCAAACATTGCCGAAGCTCAAGGGTTTTATAAGTGTGTTGTCTATTATTGCTGTGGTTTACCTTATACACAAAGGTAATGGTTTTTATGCAAGTTGACATTTTTTTTTCAACAATTTGCAAATGAAGTAGCATTTTATCCCATGTGTCTACCACATTGTCACTTTTACAGAAATTGACACAAAATAGAAAAGTTGTAGCAACTGGGGAAAGTTCAAAGATCAATCTGTGTTAGATATATTGTTTTGTCTCTAAAGACCTGAAGATATAATAGTGATTGACATAAAATATGGCAGCAATATAAAAGAGATTAGTCTGACTGCCACCACTGTGTAGGTGAGGAACTATCAGTTTATTTGCTTATACATGTATTTTTGCTTGTACTTCCTCTGGACACTCTACACACATCAGGAAATGTAGTTATCTTTAACTAATATGCACTAGACCAGATGAAACTACATTTTTTTAAAGTTAGAGTACTTTAAAGACTTATTCCTTATATCTGGGAGCAGTAGCATGTCATGAAGAGGGTTCCAGCAGTATTTGAGGTGAAGGGAACTTTTTTTAATGTTAAAATACCAACGTGTTTCCACTTAAAAGTCCTTGCATCAGAGTATACAAACTAATGTTATCCACCACTCTTAAAAATACTTCATATTAAATTCAATACTTCATACTAAGCAATAGCATATCAGATCATTCTGGGAGGTAATAGTTATTATTCAAGGTAATAATTATTCCGTCAGGTATTATTTGGTAAATGTTTGCATTGTAGTTCATGCAAATATCTTCTTACAGAATAAAACGAAAAGGTCCACCTCAAACGAGTGTATACATTTTGCCCATTATGCGTTTTAGAAATTGTATTTGCATCTTGATGTTTCTATTTAACATTGTTTAGTGCAATATTTCATTTACATAAAAAATAAAAATGGTGGGATATTTGGCTTTCATTCACTTACTTGGCAATTGACTGGATCACTAAAAGCAATTGGAGCAGATGAGTTATTTATATTTTGGTTGTTTGAATTCTGCAGGAGAAGAATGTGTTGACTTCATTAATTGGTAAATGCGTGAAAAAATTAATTGTGGACTCTTGAGCAAAGCCAGTTGAGAGAGTTATTGTCACCATAAACTGAAATATTTGTGTTTTATCATATAAAAAAAAGGCATTTGTGACTTCGTTCACACTCTCTTAGTAACTGGAACTTTCTTACTTTCTCTTCATTTTCCCCTCTTCACGGTCTCTCTGCCACATCCTCTCAGACGACCTGTCACTAACTCTCTAGACCTCATTCTGCTATCTGCCCATAGCAGATGTTTCATAGTTCACATTGTCTTTTCATTTTGACATGACTCAGGGTAGCAGCATGCTCTGTGGTTAAGTCTTAATCAGAGACTATCACCAAGCACAATGTCTGCTTTTAACGCAGCAGCATCAACAAGACCCACTTCCTGTATCAACAGCAAAGAGCAGTTACATGGATGTTGAGTTAATATAAAAACATTCAATGCAGAATATAACGTCATCTTAAAAAATAATGTTTTGTGTCAGACTCAATTATGCATTCTTTTAAAATAATTTTTTACTCCCATTTTATATGGAAATTTGCACTTTAAATGAACCTGAGGGTGACTGTGGGCTTTAAAACAAGGAAGCAGAGATGACACCTTTACTCTGATTGGTCCAAAGTGAGTTTTTGAATGAGCAGAAATGACCAAATTTGGTCATACAATAGACATAGTCATACTGCTCATGTAGTTATGTAATATCATTTTGTTACGGCTAAGAACTAATCTATAATAATACAATACAATTATATTTAGTATATATTTGTTTGTACAATATATTTAATATGTGTTATTTATGTTGGTTTGTATCACCTTTTCAACTGTCTTTGCAGGTATAGGGAAATTGTATGGGTGTTTAAACATAGTTTTTAATTTGTTCAACAGACTCACGCTTATTGGAAACTTTAGCAGCATTATCAGGTTAGCCAAAATATTTAACAACCACAGTGAATTGGTGAATTCATGGAAGCACTGTATAGCTGTCTTTTGCAGGAGAGCAGAACAGCACCAGTGTGGGTTGTCTTGGGCTCCCGAATAGAGAAATGAAAGCCAGAATCGTTTGACCACAAAGTGCTGTAGACTTAAACTCTGTTTCTAAATCTTTTACATTGATCTGTCCAAAACCCCCAAAAATGTACACCCTAAACACAGAGGTCATGTGGAGGCTATCTTGTAATGTATAAATCTCTGGAAATCGGCTCATGAGGTTTTAACGTCAGCAGTCTTTGAGCTTGTCAGGGCTTTGGACATATGATAGCAGTAATGCAGTGTTAAGCAACAGAATGTGCATAGATGGGACAGAGAACTAGGGTGCATCCAGGATACAAGGGCCTGAGAAATCATTACATTATTATTATTATTTTTTGCTTGCATCATAATGAACACCTGGAATGGACTATATTCATTATTTTTCTTAGTTATGTTTTTAAGTAAAAATTCTAAATAGTGGTCCATATTTGATATTTAAAATGTTTTAAATATCGGCATCGACCGATAAGTTTTTCTGTTTGGCAGATGCGTTTGAGACTTTTATTTTTACGGCAGTGAGAACGGCAGCGCCTGAGCACACAGTGCTCACATTCTCCCTCTTGTTCGCTGTCGTCGTTAACAGTTCTGTCTAATACGGATAGAAGTATGTCTAATAATCCGATAGAACTGTTAAACAAAGGAATTAAAATGTATACAAAAAGTATTATAACGATTGCTTTTATATTATTAGTAATAGAAAGGCAAACATTATAATACTTTCTCGTTTGCCGTCAGCATTCAGCAAATACACATTTATATCATTTAAACAAATCTTTGAATGTCTAATGAAAATTTTATTTCACAAACCTTGCAAACTTAGTCGAATCCAGTTGTGAGATCTTGTGAAGTGTGCATTTGTATCCTGCATGATCGCGTGTTCTCTTCATGACTTTCGGGCCGTGCAAATTGAATGCTTTAAACATTAAATACATGATTTCAAATTATGCTGCGCTTTATGCATTTGCCCAGTGTCATATTCATGTCATTTTCACAGTGTGCTGTATATAAAATGAGTGTTACCTTGGCTTTATTTGGAAAAATATATTATTCCCAATGCGCACAAACTTGCTTTGTTGGTTACAGTTTACTTCCTTTTTAATTATATTTTTTATTAAATATTTATTTATTTGTGAAAAATACTTTGTCATCTAAAGTATAAGTATGTTTATTCTACAAATGTATTTTTTAATCCATTTTCAAATGATTTCAAATTTCTTACATATTAATTAAAATAAATATAATTATATCGGCTTTATATCGGTCATCGGCCACACTGCTTTCCAAGATATCGGCATCGGCTGTCAAAAAACCAATATCGGTCGACCACTGATTCCAAATGCGAGTGTTTGTGGTCCACTGTTGGAAGAGTGTGTAATGCTATTACTAATACTGCTGGTGGTTCAGAGTTTGCTCTCTGAACTTTGGCCTTGTGTCTGTGCGTCTTTTGGCAGGGTGGCTGTGATGGCACCTGTCTGTGTATTGGAGATTATTGACTGTCTTACAGCATGCAGAGCAAAGAGAATGTGTTATGCAGTTGTCTGAGGTCTATAGAGGACACAAGGATTTGAGTAGCTATAGATTTAGTAAATTATTCATGGATGGTTTTATCTCCTTATAAAAACACATTATTTCATATTATGAAGTCATTTTTTTTGGGGGGGGGGGGTTATAAAGCATAGGATTTGTAACATTTTCAGAGATCTCTTTTTATGGCAGAAGTGTGTCAATCTTTTGCTAGAGCTGTGTACAAGTGTTTTTTTTCTCCAACAGAACACCTAAATCTGTTGTCATGATCAAAATAGGAAGAAATTAACAAAAAAGAGGGAAATAAAAAAAACGTTGCTAGATTAAATTTCATGTTTCAGATATACCTGATTACTCTTAAAACAGAGAAGAATATAAATAATGTATCAATTTAATATTTCATTATTTTAAATGATTTTAAAACACATTGTTAGCTTAATTTTACAACTTAGATTCCCAGAACCTGTCAGTTTCTTTTGAGTCTGTTCTTTTGCATCTGATAAATGAGCCATTTTTAGTATGTGTAAAACGTATTTTTATAAAAAGGCTGTTTCTGTACAAAAAATAGTCCAGGAAATAATGTTTCAAACAATTTATGAGATGCGGAAATCTCACACTACCAGTAATGTCCATTTACGAATTACAGATTTACAGATTAATACAAAAATGTGGGCAGTTTTGTCTTTACAAGTCATCTAAACATTTAATCTGGGTTTTTGGATTCGAGCGAACAGATCCACATCATGATTTGTAGTATTCTAAGTATACGTTCACTCTGAAGTAGAGACGATAGATGTTTTGTTGTTTTCATTTTAGTGTAATATAACTGAAAGACATACTCTTGCCTAATTGTAGATCCTTCTCGATTGCGTTTACACTGTTTGTCCACGATTTCAAATCTTAGTACATTTTAACACTTCTTGCAGTACTTTCAGGATGTTTCACCGTGTTTATCACACAAGTAAAGGCCAGCTAATTTGTTCTTTATTGCATCAAACTTTCATGGTTGGGGGAAGTGATGTCACAATGCACTGTACTGCAGTGACTGCTCTTCATGGCCTGTATTGTTAATTTTTAAATGTAGTGAAAGGGTTTTATGAGAACTCTCAACCAATGAATATAGAAAGGAACAAAGAAAAAGAGTCATAAAATGAGTGTCATGCATTAAAAAAACAAGAAACAATAAAAATAAGATTGCCATATTTGTGCCCAACCTCAGTCGGTTACTCATGCACATCCCAAGTTTTAGGAGCCTGATGGGAAACTTAGAAGAACTTGATTTGAAATATGTCCAGGAATATTTTTATACTTGTGTTGTATCATGCCGACCTACAGTAGCTCCTCCCTAAACCCTCGGAATCACAATAACTGACTTTGATTATGGCTGCAACAATAAACACCTACAAGAGAACAGTTGTTGAGCTCAAATAATATGCAACAGAAGAACTAATGTTAGTAACAAATTCTAAGCTTTACGTTTCTGCATTTAAAGGTGCAATAGGTGATTGTCTTCAGAAACATTTTTTGTTATGCTGGTTGAAAGTCTCTTCACATCCCGATAGCAATCATTAAATGGGTCCTATTATGCTCTTTTACAAAGTCTTGATTTTGTTTTGGGGGTGTACTAGAACATGCTCTCATGCTTGGTGGTTCGAAAAACGCATTTATTTTTCACATAATTTACATTATTAAAATACCTTTCTCCCCAGCCTGGCACAAATGGCTTGATTAGTTCCGGCTTTGATGAAGGTCCGCCTTCTGAAAAACAAAATGTGTTGTGATTGGTTAGCTGTCCCAGTGCGTTGTGATTGGCGAACAGCTTAGACGGTGTTTCAGTACTGCCACGCCCCTTGCTCCGTCTTTCAACAAAAGCTTTTGGCGAATCCGGCAGGCACTGTACTCCTCATGTTGTGTAAGCTGTCCTCAGTAAAATGAGCAGCACACAATAGCAAATTAGGGTTATAATGCTCAGGAACAGAGTTAAAAAATAAATTGCAACCACTGTTTCCTGACATCATCCGCTTTCGGAAGCCCAAACAAAGACATTTGGGCACGGAGGTGAAAAAAACAGCGTTTCAGGCGGTCGCGCACCGGACGAGAAGCGCAGGGTTGCGTCGCGCCACATCTTTAAAATTCAAATACATAATTTTCTATGAGTGTAGGCACACCGGTGGCATCGTTCGGCGTCTGTCTGCGGCGCCCAGCTATGTCGTGTTGTACTTGTAAGAATTGTTCTAGACATGCCGAAAATCTGACGCTACAGCACAGCAGCTCTTCTTCTTCTTCTTGGTTTTCTCTGATGCACTACCTCTGCAGCAGCACTTCTTCTTCATCGTCTCGTCTGATGGACTCACTAAACCAAGCATTCTAACCACAACCTCACCCCTCCCCACCCCCCAACCATTTGAATTTCTGTAGGCGGGAATTCTTTTTAATGATCTTCTAATGAGCCGCTTTGTGATATCACAAAGCCCGGAAAACAAACGCTGTAGTCCAAACGAGCCGTTCGATTAAAAAAAAAACGAAATATCTCCCTTTGGAGTGGACTTTGAGATTTGTAACTTTCTAGATCTTTTTTATGCCCAAACATACACACTACACACTGACTAAAATTAAAAAAGTGAAAAAGCATAATAGGTCCCCTTTAAGTTAAGTGGTCTAAATGTATTTATCTGTATTTATTAGTGGTTCAACGGATCACAAATCTCACGGTTTGGATCACATTATGGTTTTTGACCCACGGATCATTTTTCGGATAAGCAAGAAAAGAAAAATCTTCAATTTAATCTTCAAATTTTTTTTTCTTGACTTTGTGATGGTTAAAGGGGTCATATGATGCGATTTCAATTTTTCCTTTCTCTTTGGAGTGTTACAAGCTCTTGGTGCATAAAGAAGATCTGCAAAGTTGCAAAGACTAAAGTCTCAAATCCAAAGAGATATTCTTTATAAAAGTTAAGAGTCAGCCACGCCTACCTAAAACGGCTCGTTCTAACATGCCCCCACATATCTACATCACTATGTGGGAAGATTTGCATAACGCCGCACAAATGTTCACGCAAAGAAAGAAGGCGTAACTTTTATTCTGTGAATGCGCTGTGTGATTCGTTGTGAAAGCGAAACTACTTTGTTTGGTCTTCCAAAAGAGGATGATATCTGCTTTGTCATACCTGGAGCTGATCCATGCTGGTTGCTGAGGAAATACTACATATAATACTAATACAGCCTGCCGCCTCTTCTCGCTCAGCCCGCCGCCTCTGCTCGCTCAGCCCGCCCGCCGCCTCTTCTCGCTCAGCCCGCCCGCCGCCTCTTCTCGCTCAGGCCGCCGCCTCTTCTCACTCAGGCCGCCGCTTCTTCTCGAAAAGGCCATGGTTGACGCTGTGTTTTGTTGTGAAAGCGAAACTACTTTATGCCGGCTGTTCTGACTCAAAGACTGCAAGTAAGTTTTTTTTTATATTTAAAGAGTTTTTATATTTTATATATTTAAAGCGAGTTTTTTGGGCAGTGTAGAGTAGTGCTTGTTGTTTGTCATTTCTCCGATCACAAATGCAGACATGGTTTTATGTTTACGCGGCGCGATGCAACGCAACGCGTAAAAAGACAGTATAAGTAATTTTAATCCATAATTATGTCCCCACTGGATGCAACAAATGCCTCATTTATAATGGGTTTTCATGTTTTTGAATCATCGCTCCGGCCTGACAGGGCATCATCACAGTATGGTGAGGAGCGTAACATTTCCGTCACATGCTTGAGGAATTTGGCCAATCACAACGCACTGGATAGCTGGCCAATCATAGCACACCTCGCTTTTTCAGACCGATGAGCTTTGTAAAAATCGATGCGTTTCAGAAGGCGGGGCATAGAGGAGAAACAATAATGTACAGTATGTGGAAAATAATGTGTTTTTTTTTTACTTAAACTGCATAAACACATTTCATTACACCAAATACACAAAATAATGTTCTTTTTAGCAGCATCATATGACCCCTTTAATCAAAATGTCATAAAATGACAGATTCTGGGCTCCATTTTTGGGTCCATATCCCAAAATGCAACAAACAACTGACGTGTCCCTGAAGGTTTTTTTTTTCTTTTTCAAAAATCTTCTACAGTTGGATGTACGTCATAATATGGAGGAAAAGATGTTTTAACTTGAAACCCTCCAAAATCTGGCCCCATTTGCTTGCATTGTAAGTTCCTGAATGTCCTGGGCACCGAGTACAGTTGTAAATACAACAAAGATTATATACAACAAGTACTTTATACAAGAAAATACTATTTAAGTCTTTTTACTTCAAAATTGTATATTTAATTCAGTGTTACTTGCCATTTTTAAACATTAGTGAAATTAATAGCAATCCGAGTGAAATTTTTTTTCCAAGAATATCCTACACCATTTTTTTATTTTTTGGTTTCAGTGAACAATTTAAAAAAAAAATTTTTTGCAACATCTTGCAACAAAGGCTGTCAATTGTCTGTCTCACTGACACTGAGTGGACTCTCATCTGTGAATGTGGCATAATAGCTTCCTGAAGTGGCAATTTAAAGATAGCCATACTGTATAGTATGTTCTGCAGTTCTCTCTCTCTCTGGTCGCTAGTGCTAATTTTCACACCTCCTGCTGTGCTACGCCCTCTCATCTCTTCCCCTGCCCTCTGCCAACACCACAAATAGCTTCAGCTCTGGCATCAACTACATTCCATTAAGCCCAAAACATTCCACAATGTTTCTTCTATAGATCTTGAACACTAATATTTAGGGCCGTGTACTTGTGTTATCGTGGATGAGTATTTCACTGGAAAAAGAACAACAAAAAATTTCAAAACAAATTTGCCATTCTTCACCATGGGCTTATTGTGCTTTTCTTTTTTTCTTGGTTGAATTGTTGAAGGATGATTGTGTTTGTTTTGGCAACCACGATGCGTCACGTTGATGCCAATTAATGACAACACATTTATTGCTTGTGTGTTTATTGCTCCTGTCATGTGACCCACTGTTGTGTAGTAACCAGTAACCGTGGTCACCTATCACAAAGCCATGCTAAATATAAATGAGATCTATTGAAAACAGAGCTGATAATTTTGTTCATATATTGTTGTTGTCTTTGGATTTTGCCATTTGTTATTTGATTGGAAGAATGCTGTCTTATTATATTTGCTGAATTTTGGTTCAAATGTATTGCTTCCCTTGAAATTGTTGACTCTGACAAACCACCAAGGTCAGAGTAAATCAAAAATGGTGACAAAATGTCAATAAATGTATTGATGGATATAATATAAATTTAACGATGAATGGTTTTGCTTATGTCTTAAAGCAACAAAGCCAAGATTTATTTTGAAGATATTTTTATGGCCAGATGGGACAAAGATTAACCTCAATACAAATATAATACAAATAATAAAGTATTTATTATTGTTGTATAAAATAATTACAAATAATTTAATGTGTATGCATAGTAATCTAAACTAAATAATATATGAAGAAATATAGATAGTTTAACATATATTTCTACATTCGATCTTAAACCGGACATAACTTTTTGATGTATTTTTTAAAATAACAATTACTGTATTAAATAATATTATAATATAACTGTGCAAGTCTATATTACATAGTAATATTTTCCCTTCTGTATTGTGTAATGCAGGATAGGAAGTGTTAACTTCTCAGATTGTACTACAATTTTATTCTAAAAACAAAGGTGAGCTATTGTTTTCACAAACTGCTGAAATAGTTTTTTTGGAGTAATCACGTGCTTAATCAGAGCTTAAGGTGCATCTGCCCCAGAATATTCCTTGAAGGCATTCACAGGTGCACCTTGAACAACAGTGTATATAAAAATACCAACAGGCACTCACGTCTGCTCTTCACGGGACAATGAATTACCAAAAACACACTGCTGAAGCGCCAAGAGAAAAGTCAAGAATCTAGGGATGCACCGAAATGAAAATTCTTGGCCGAAACCAAACAAAATGAAACACTGGGCCGAAGGCCGAATAAGTTTTTTCGTGTTTTTAAAAAAAAAATTTTTTACGCCATTGCATAAATTAAATAGCCAAAATGTGCTTTTTACTGTTTTAAAAGTATTTAACACTGAACATTTTAACATTCTAGCAGACACCATACCAACAAAGCACAATTTAGCTTAAAATTAATAAGTTAGTAAAACAATATTTTTTGGCCATCAGACCCCCTTCTTGAATTAGGCATGTATTTTTTTTACTGTACAATTAAAAGCAGCCTTGCTGAGAAGAGACTTCTTTTAAAACATTAGAAAATATTACAGCTCTTAATTTGAACACTGTGAATGTTATAATAAATGTGTTAACAGAGCTGTTTTAATGATTATTATCATTATTATTGTCTTACTTTTTATTTTATTTTACAGAACAACAGTAAAATTACAATGCTAACATTTATGAATGTTGATGGAGTTCTTGCTTTTTCTCAACTTTTATTTTGGCGGAAACGAGCAGGAAGACCTCAGCACTTCTTTTTGTTGACAACAGCAGATTTATAAATAAGTCTTTACGAATACGTCGTACGTATCGCATTGTCACATGCCTCGTAAAACTTAATAAAAATGAGACTGAGCAACTGACGAGCGCAGATTTTCCTCGCGCTTTGAACTTTGAACCCTGGTTAACAAGCAGATAGCGCCACGAGCTCGTGCAGGGCTGTCAGAATACATGTAATGCATGCGTGTATTAGAAAACATAAAGATTTGCAGTTTATTTACTTATTGTTTAAGGTCATTTCGTGATTTCATCATACAGTAAATCGGCAACAATCACCCCTTCCTCTTCTCATCGAAGACATGCGATGCAGTACAAAAGAGTCTCTCGCTGTCGGTGCTTGTAATGATTTTTGCGTCTTTCTCGGACAGTTTTAAATGCTTCCACACTGCTGACATGTGCTGCATTAAAGAGTGTGCACCTCTCACTCTTCTCTGGTTGCCATTTGATCGCGTCATATCATTTTTCGGTACAATTTATTCGGTCTTTTCGCTTATTCAGCCGAACACCAAAAGAGCCGAATAATTTCGGTTGCCGAACATTCGGTGCATCCTTACAAGAATCCATTTGAACAGACATTTTACTTGCAAAGCATCCAAAACAAGGAGGATGTTCAGAATACTGTGTTTATAGAACAGTGTTTTTCTTTCTGCTTAACGGGATAGTTCCACCAAAAATAAAAATTGTTACCATTTAGTCACTCTCAAGTTGTTCCAAACCTGTATACATTTTTACACAGAACAAGATATTTTGACCATGACAAAATAATTCGGGAACCATCAACTGTTTGATTACCCATGTTCTTCAAAATATCCTCTTTTGTGTTTAGCAAATGAAAGAAATGGATACAAGTTTGGGTGAATAATGAATTGATTAACATTGTGGAGTATTTGAATATCCTACTTCGTTTTGTTTTGTTTTTTTGTTTTTTTTGCATACTCTTTGAATGTGGTGAGGCTGTTGGCTCCTACATCTGCTCATCATCAGACTCCACAAGCAGACCATAATATGCACACTGGTGTACAGTACAAATTGCTTAAACATTGAAACATGAAGCTGAACTCAGATCAGCTACTAAGTGTCATTTCTACACTTCTAACCCCTGCATTATTCAAATTACCTACGACTTCCTGTTTCAGTAAACACAGGAAATGAACACTACACCCTATTTCAAACAGCAGTGTTTTTTTTTCTTTTGTGATGGGAAGTGATGCTACTGCCAGCAAAGTGATGCGTAGTGTGAGAAATGCCAATGGTTAGCTTTAAAAAAAAAAAAAAAAAAAGGGAAACCAGATTTTTTTTTACACCGTAAATTAATAAGTACTAAAGTGTGGTAACATTTCATATTTATTTTTTTCTGACATTCACTACAGTTCAAACGGATAAGTACAGTTTACATAAAAATACTACACAGCACAACTGTTTTCAACATTGATAATAATACATGTTTCTTGCTCACCAAGTACAAATAATTAAAATGATTTCTATAGGATTATGTGACACCGAAGACTGGATTATTCCATATTTATGGCTAGCTTTGAATAAATTACATTTCTAATTAATTAGAAATTTTTTAAATTGTAATAATGTTTTACAGTATTACTGTTTTTATTGTATTTTGACAAAATGAATGCAGCCTTGATAAGCAAAAGAAGCTTCTTTTAAAGGGGTCATATGATGTTGCTAAAAAGAACATTATTTTGTGTATTTGGTGTAATGAAATGTTTATGCAGTTTAAGGTTAAAAAAACAAATTTTCCACATAATGTACATTATTGTTGCTCCTCTATGCCCCGCCTTTCTGAAACGCATCGATTTTTGCAAAGCTCATCATTCTGAAAAGCGAGGTGTGCTCTGATTGGCCAGCTATCTAGTGCGTTGTGATTGGCTGAATACCTCAAGTGTGTGACGGAAATGTTATGCCCCTTAACACACTGTGATGCCGTCTCCCAGCACGGCGAGACAAAACCAATAAAACCCATTACAAACGAGGCATTTGTTGCATCCAGTGGGGATATAATTACTGATTATAATGACTTATACTGTGTTTTTACGCGTTGCGTTGCGTATCGTGCCGCGTAAACATAAAACCATGTCTGCATTTGTGATCGGAGAAACAACAAACA
Source organism: Sinocyclocheilus grahami (assembly GCF_001515645.1). Lineage (NCBI taxonomy): Eukaryota > Metazoa > Chordata > Actinopteri > Cypriniformes > Cyprinidae > Sinocyclocheilus > Sinocyclocheilus grahami. Next base: position 942,969 of record NW_015505467.1, on the reverse strand, counting down.
ACAAGCGCTACTCGCGTTTGAATCATCATTGGCAAATTTTTTAAATATAAAAAATGTACTTGCAGTCTGTGAGTCAGAAGCGCCAGACTGTCCTTGCAAAGTTGGAACTGCCCCACTTTATAGAACAGCCTTTGAGCACAGACCCATTGTATGCTACTCTGCAGGTTCAGGAAACAGTCTTCCATAAAATGCGTCACACAGCATCACACACGGCGGGCTTGAGTGAGCAGACGCCGGCGGCCTTGAGAACGGCATGGCCGGCGGGCTTGAGGCAACCACATGTGACGACCCTGTGCTGGACTCCGCTTCGTCCATGGTGAAAGCTGATCCGGCGATCCACAGCACGAAGTTGATCTATTTCCTCAGTGACCAGCTTGGATCAGCTCTAGGCATGATGAAGCGAATATATCGTCCTCTTTTGGAAGGCCAAACAAAGTAGTTTGGCTTTCACAACGAAACACAGCGTCTCCATGACATGGCACCGGCGGCAACAACAATACTACAGCGAGAATAAAAGTTACGCCTTCTTTCTTTGCGTGAACATTTGGGCAGCGTTATGCAAATCTTCCCACACAGTGACGTAGACATGTGGGGGCGTGTTTAAATGAGCCGTTTTAGGAGGGTGTGGACAAGTCTTAACTTTTATAAAGAATATCTCTTTGGATTTGAGACTTTAATCTTTGCAACTTTACAGATCTTCTTTATGCACCAAGAGCTTGTAACACTCCAAAGAGAAAGGAAAAATTGAAATCGCATCATATGACCCCTTTAAAACATTTAAAACATCTTACACAAACTTTTGAATGATAGTGTTTTTGTATCTTAACTACATGTTGTCATATAAACAACCAGTCAGTAACAACACCAAGTGAAGTCTTGAAAGCTTAAACGCAACAAAGATTTAAACTGTATGTGTTTGATTCACTAAAGCCACGCTGTTTGATTTTTAGTAGTTCTTTACGATTGTTGCTTGTCAGACTGCATGATCATGATGATCATGTCACACTGTGGGATCTCAGTTGTCATTAATGTCAGACTGTCCGAAAGTCAAGACGCGATTAAAAACGGGTGCGTGCAAGAAAACTTGTCCGGAGTTTTGCCTTATCAACCCATACATGTTCAGTGACTGCAAGCTGCATTACACGTGGGGCTGAAATGTTGGATATCATGAAAAGTATATGAATGGTGGCAATACCTGCGTATTTTAAGAAGAATAGTGTAAGCAGCACTACACGCCCACGTAAAAACAGTGGCGCAACCGGTGTTTATCATAGCAAAGGCAACATATATGAATTCCGTGAGCTTATGACGGGAGCACCGAAGTTTATGGCAGTTAGAAGAAATCTCTAGCATTAATTCTGAACATGGCTTGTCTTGAAAAACGAAGACAGTTTAATGTTCGTCGTCGTAGAATTCACACTGCAGGACAGTGCGCCAAGTCTTCTGACACTGTCAGAATTTCGTCGGAGGTAAAATTTGATCGCAAATGTCATTAATTGGCTGTCGGTGAGAATATGTCAAACCAGCGAATAAAGACTACAGATTTTAGCCTAGGATTATAAGAATATTTTAGGATTTTCAAAATTGGTCTCAGATGATCAAATCATGGCCAAAATCGCACAGTGTGAGCTGGGCTTAAAAATAGTAAGTTCACACTTAATTGGTTGCACTCGGTGTCATTCATATTTTGCGAGAACAGTTCATGCGTTATTTGAAACTATTATAATAACCGGTTCTCAGTTCCCAACCATAACAGAGTGGCATAACCAATAACGAGGTGCATTTAATTGACACAGAACTAAAAAAAATAAGCTCACCTGAAACTTACTCTGGTTCCTGTTTCAGCATAGACAGGATGTATTGATTTTTTTATTTGATAGTTGATAATCTGATGTTCATGCAGTTCAGTGATTCAGCATTCTCCAGACATTGCTCCCACTCACACCAATACAGGTGAAAGACAGCCGCCATGCTATTCCCTGATTCTTTACCTCTTGGAGCCAGTACAGTGTTTCTGTTTTACCTCTAGGCATACTATACGTTAAAGGCCTCAGAGAAAGGCAAATACACCTAATTGTGCTTTTATCATTTTTTGACTGAATCATTGGATGTTCTGGAACTTCTATAGCTGTGCTCACCACCCACTGGCAGCCATTTGATAACATAGCCGGCTGTTCAACTTTTAGACCCTGTATCAAATCTACCCCGTGTCTTTTTATAAACTCGCTCAGTGTTAGCTGACCAAGGGACTTGAATTCTGTGTAGTCCAGAATTTAGATTGGGGTGACTGCCATGAAGTTTAACAACATGAATAACTTGTTTTACCAGTGTGATAATGGCCAGACAGAAACCTGTAACCATTTTATTTCTTCTTATTTTTTTCTTTTTGAAAGTCAGTCCATATTTGATGCTCTTCCAGCTTCTCTAAGTTCAATCTACTTTGTTCATTTCCCTTTTATGGAGAACTTTGAAAGCTGTTCAAAGCTATAAACATGTTATCTGAGGCTTAGATGTATTCATAGAAGTATTGTTGGTTTGTTTCATATGTTCTTTCCTGGAACTGTTACAGAAGCGATTCATACCTCGAGCTATCCTCTTTCTGTTGGTAATCAGTTATGAAGGCCACTGATATGTGTCTTCATGTCAAAAGTCCTAGCTGTTGAAAGTCTGGACAAGCCACTGACAGAGTTTAAAGTTGACCCTAATCCATACAACCCTGGTTGATGAATGTTGTCTGAAGTGAAATGATAGGTGTGTGTGAGAGAAATACTAATTGTTTAAACTTTATGCGTATGACCAACTGTCATATGTAGGTTCATGTTGTGAAGCGTGGAGTAAATGTGTTCTAAAGCTCACGTGAGAAATTATGCACTTTTCTCACAACTTTCACAATGCGCTTACATCACGCTTCACAACATGCTGATTTACATCGTGTTAAAGTCATGAATGTGTGAATGACTGTTTGAAGCGGAAGAGATGGTGTGTAGTTTTGGGTGGAATATCCCCCTAATAAATAATTAAGCGATGATTGGGGGGGGGGGGGCATTTTATTTATAAAAATGTAAGTTGTTGCATATATTTCATCTGGTTACAATATAAAGAACTGACATTGTGTCTACACAGGATGCGACAGTTGTTGCATCGTGCCGTATTTGATGGTCCATTGATGGTGTGCGCACACCAAAAGCGAAGTGAATATTTGCATTGTGTTATCGCTCTATATACATTGCGTAATGTTCTCCTTCATTTTCTGATACAACCGGACGTGTCAATAATAGGGGTGCAATGATAAATCGATTCATGGATCGCTTCTGTGATTTTTCCAAATGCATCATGATGGTCAGAAATCGATTCTGAGCTTAGTTTTTACTGGCACTCTAGGCTAGTTTTTAACTGCACGCTCAAATGCATGAAGCATTTGCGTTCGGCTGAGTAATGTAAGTGGTAAAATGTACTTGCATCTCAGCTTTTATGCTTTAATGATGCCAGATTAATGTAAACACAGCCCACCGTGAACACTCTTGTAATTTGCTTCAACCTTTGCTTCATAAGAACTTTATGAATGATTATTTTAGATTCAAGTCGTGTGTGTAAGGAACTGGAAGCGAGCAGAGTATGGTTGTTACTCTGCAGTGCCATATGCTGTTAAAAACTAAGCTCAGAATCGATTCCAGAGAGAATCGCGATGCATTCGGAAAAATGCAGAATCGATTTATCATCGCACCCCTAGTTAATAAGCTCTTCGCTGATTGGCTTGCAACGTGTCATGTGAATTTTCCGCTCGAGTTGAAATTTTTCAACTTGCGCGGAAGACACGATTGAGGCGTTCTATAACTGAAAATAATTTTAGAAAAGGTAATACTTAATAAACATTGTTTGACGGTCACGTAGTTTATAGCAATTGGTTAGGCTTCCATTGTAAGTGCATTGCTATAGACACATGCAATTTCTTTTTTATATTTATGAATTGAAGGATAGTCAGTTGTTGCCACAGATGTTGTTCATGAAATCTAAATGGTATTTTAAAGTCTGTTCAGTTGGCTTCCTCTGCAGACAGGATGACCAAATATGGCTGAGTTTCTTTTCTTCTGGTGGAAGAAAGAACAGTGGCAGCTATAACTGAAAATAATTTTAGAAAAGGTAATACTTTTTAAAACTTAACATTGTTTGACGGTCACGTAGTTTATAGCAATTGGTTAGGCTTCCATTGTAAGTGCATTGCTATAGACACATGCAATTTCTTTTTTATATTTATGAATTGAAGGATAGTCAGTTGTTGCCACAGATGTTGTTCATGAAATCTAAATGGTATTTTAAAGTCTGTTCAGTTGGCTTCCTCTGCAGGCAGGATGACCAAATATGGCTGAGTTTCTTTTCTTCTGGTGGAAGAAAGAACAGTGGCAGAGTTTGGAGTGGACTGCACTGCTTTCAGTATGACCTTAAGAAATACAGAGTTGGAAAGTTGTGATGTCTGTTCCAATGCTGATAGTCCCAGCTGGAGGGAGCGTTACTGGTGGTTGTGACCTTTTAGCTTCAAAGAAGTTCATAGGCATGTCATTTAATGCGGTCATTGCTGCATCAAGTGCTTTGGCAGAGTGCTTGTGCTGTTCAATGCTTTTGAAAGGTATTTCATCAGTGCATACATTTTACAAAAGTAAACACACACCTTAAATAAGAAAGTGCAGGACACAGCACATATGTAAATAAAATCTTACATTTTCAAATGCAAAGAGTTTAAATTGCCAGCAATTGACCTTTGTCAAGGTATCACTTTTGGCCAGGACATAATTTACATTTTGCTGTTATATTTTTATTATCCAAACATTTCAGTTTTGCAGAAGGCTCGTCCTGTGTTTGTGCTGTTGTTAAACTTGAAATACATTGTATGCTATTATATAAACCAGTCATGGCCTAATGGATAGAGAGTCGGACTTGTAACCCCGAAGGTCATGGGTTCGAATCTCAGGTCCGGCAGGAATTGTTGGTGGGGGGAGTGAATAACCAGCGCTCTCCACCTTCAACACCACGACTGAGGTGAGACCCTTGAGCAAGGCATCAAACCCCCAACTGCTCCCCGGGTGCCGCAGCTTTGGCTGCCCACTGCTCCGGGTGTGTATGTGTTCTCTACTGTGTGCGCGCACTTGGATGGGTTAAATGCAGAGCACAAATTCCGAGTATGGGTCACCATACATGGCCACACTTTCACTTATTTGCTGACAGAGGATCCATTTGATTGATGATGATGATCAATAAAATCATTGTAAATGTAAGTGACTAGAGGTCTATCTTTAAAAAAAGTGTACTTCAATATTTAATAAGTATCCCAATCCAGACATTACAGCATGAAAGTAGTTACTTCAGGAATACCTCAAGGCTACATATGCAAATAAAGAAAAAATGAATATTAGCTAAATGGCTTTAATGTCTTCTGAAAGCCACAAAAGTGTTAGAAATGTTGCTGTTTTATCTTTTACACATTGTGTGTAAAAATTATGAACCAAATAATTGCTTCTTTTTTTTATAGTTTATTTTTAATATTTAAAAAAATATATATTTTGAAACCAGCTGCTCTAGATACATAGTGTATTGGTGTATTGCATAATGTTTCTCTGCACATGTATGCACAGGTAGGTAATAGTCTACACCTTGTTTTTCCTGGTACATGTTCCTGCAGTGATGCAACACACACTAGTGGTTAACCTTTCTGCAAACGGGCATCTGGCAGCTAATTTCGTCAGCCCTTCTGCACCACCATCCACATGTTATTATCTGTCTTAAACACTCACACACACCCCTCATTCTCCCATTACTGTGTCCCACATGTAGAGAGACAACAGCTTAGACCTGGAATGACATTGCTTGGGCAGTGCTGCATAATTATATTTTACTTCTGCTTTCAAATTTGGGACCCTTTTGCAAACAAGAGATTGCCCAGTTCTGCCTTTTTATGACTAATAACCGATACACATCTATTTATTGTTTTTTTATTAAGAGTTTCAGTTCTTCAGTTCTTCTTTTTGATTCAGTAAACTAAATTAGCATACAAAAAAATATTTATCATCATTTTTATATATTTGTATTTGTTTCAGTAATTTTCTTTAATAATATATTATTGTTGTGGTTGTTATTTATGCAATAATATTTCTAAATAATGCCATTGTTAAATTATAAATTGAACTGAAATAATTTTTTCTGTGATGCACCAAAATTAACTTTTTACAGAAATGCCAAAAACAAAATTCTACTTTTCTTGTAGCCAAAAATCTAAAATAATGTAGCATATTTTTTGCTTATTTTTGTATGCATAAAATAGACTCTGTTTTGGTTGAATATTTTTGGTAGCCAAAAGTTCACTGCATCTCTATTTTAAGTTAAATTGTATTTTTTCTTCTTTTTTAAAATGATTTTTTAATGTAATTGTTACATGTTTTTTTACCATAATTCCAAGATGACAACACGTGACATTTTACTCGGAATGACTCAGTTATGCATTTCTATGGCAATTTTTGTTTTGGTTGAATATTTTTGGTAGCCAAAAGTTCACTGCATCTCTATTTTAAGTTAAATTGTATTTTTTTCTTCTTTTTTAAAATGATTTTTTAATGTAATTGTTACATGTTTTTTTACCATAATTCCAAGATGACAACACGTGACATTTTACTCGGAATGACTCAGTTATGCATTTCTATGGCAACACTTTCAACGTATTCACGTGCTCTCAGAACATAATTACTTGTAAGCTGGGAATGTTCTGAGAGCTACAACTTGGACCATGTGACTCCTGCCAGATTCATTTCGGCGCTGCTTATGTGCTACCTCTGAGTCCGAAGACGTGGACCACTTTGAGTAGAACGTCACGTGTTGTCATCTAGGGTTGTGCCGATAGACGATAGTATCTTGTATCAACGATAGACAGAGATAATGCCTGTGGCTGATGCCTTTGACGATAGCAAGACGATTATTATTATTATCAGGCTAGTAATACTATCTAATTCATATTAGGGCTTATTTGTTGCATTATATTTCTTTTTCCAACCAATCTTGTTCTAACCAATCACACACGATTATGCTGAGCTTATGAATGCAATGGCCAATCAGAGGCGTTCAGATGAGTCATCACTGAAACAGCAGAGTTCTGTTGTTCAGCGCGTGCTGACTGAATTCTGACTCGCGAATTCCCTTATTATAAACCACAAAGTGCAGATGTACGTGCGATGTAAGCAGTGGTGTAATGTAACGAAGTAATAATGCTTCGTTACAGTACTTAATTATTTTTTGGGAGTATCTGTACTTTACTTGAGTTTTTATATTTCAGCCAACTTTTACTTTTACTCCCCTACATTTTCTAATTAAAATGTATACTTTTACTCAGATACATTTCCCCGAAGCATATTCGTTACTTACTACAAAATAGTCAGAAGTCAGAAGAACACGGACTGCAGGAAAGCAGGTTTGACGAATCAGTGGTCTGGCGTTTGCAAGTTAGACTAAAAATACCTTTGCTCATGTGCAAACAAGTGCGTGCACAACCGGGAATGGTTCATTTTCCACTCAAGTAGAGTCTGGGGTGTGCGATATACAGTATATCTTCTGCGATAATATGGTAAGTGTTGTAGTAATGATGTGCGATCTGACATTATCGAGTATATATCACCAAATCACACACAGAGAGTGCATGCACGTTGATTTATTAGTCTATTAAAACTCAAAATTCCAGGCATTCTAAATTGTAGATGGCAAAAATGCTTTGGTATGCTTTTTATATTTATATAATTGAATATATAGTTACCTTAATCTATATCACACAAAGAGTATCGTTTTTCTGCAGATATCAGCATAACACATTTAATAATAATTTTATACAAGTTCAGTAAAGCAATAAGTGACTTACATTTTAGACATAATATTGCTTGTTTTTGCTCAATTTTGCCAACGAACATAGTTCCAAACAAAGATCAAAGCACTGTTTTGCGTCTCTGAGCAATGGACGGTGTTTACTTATTGAATGAATCAGCTTTTTGAACAAATCGGTTGATAAAAATGATTCAGTGATTCACTCATTAACAGTCAAATGCTTTGTTCCTGAATGAATCAGTCGTTTGAATGAATCGGTTGAATCTCAATGACTCACTTGCTGTCACCTATTGGCTGTTTTAATTTCACATTTCAACTATTTTTTCATGTTAAAATGAAATGATTTCAAATATCAGTATTCAACATTTTATGTTAAAAACAAAACATTAGGCCTATTTATGCATCTGCAACTGCCGTTTAAATGCATCCATGTCCCCTCTGAGATACATAAACTGTGTAAATACATCTAAATGCTATTTCAAATGCAGATTCCAGAAATTATTTCTTATGTTGGAATGAAAGACACTAAGTACCGGATAAAGTGCTTCTTATTCTTTCCCAAAAATACAAAATTTAAGAAAGAGTTCAAACTGAACACAATCTTGCTACTCAAGCTGTGTATGATTTTTTTTTATATATATTTATTTGCTTCTTTTCCAATTTGCATTTACTTGTACTTTAACTTTCAATGCTTAAGTACGTTTAAAGGGATCATATGATGCGATTTCAAGTTTTCCTTTCTCTTTGGAGTGTTACAAGCTGATTGTGCATAGATAAGATCCCTGAAGTTGCAAAGACTAAAGTCTCAAAACCAAAGAGATATTCTTTATAAAAGTTAAGACTCTCCCACGCACCCTTAAAACGGCTCGTTCTAACACGCCCCCACATATCTACCTCACTATGTGGAAATATTAGCATAATGCGGCCCAAATGTTCACGCAAAGAAAGGCGGCGTGGTTTCAGTAACCGCAGTTAGTGTTGAAGCAGCCATGTCAGGGAGACGCTGTGTGTTTCTAGGCGAAAGCAAAAGCACTTTATTTGGCCTTCCGAAAGTAGATGCATTTAGGAATCTTTAAGATCACTTACAACAGAACAGCAATGCATTTTATGGACGACCATTTCGTGAACCTAGGAGAGGAGGTAATTCTGACTTTGCTATGACAATCTGACGCTTCTGAATCAGCTACTGTTTTGTTATTAGTTTAAGTATTTGCTATCGACTGTTCAAATTACAAATTACAGCAAAATAATCAAAAATGGCGATGTCCATAAACAGGGTTTCTGCTGGTTTTATGAAGATAAATTCAAGACTTTATAAAGACCTTTTAAATACCAATTATAGAAAATTCAAGGAATAAACTGAAGGGAAAATAATATGTCAAATTATGTTCTCAAAATTCTGAAGCGGTTTTCCAATGCAAATATCTACATTTTCTTAAAGGGTTCACCCAAAAAAGAAGGGAAAAAAAGAAAAGAAAACGGTCATTTACTAAACCTCAAGTTGTTCTGAACCTGAATGAGTTTCTTTCTGTGACAAGTCCCAGATAGTCTAACACACTACACAACTCCACAATACACAAAATAATGATCTTTAAAAAAGCATCATATGACCCCTTTAAGATTAAAAAAATACTTTTCGTACTTAAGTACAACAAATATCACATACTTTAAGACTTTTACTCAAGTAATATTCTAAACGGTGACTTCAACTTCTACCAAAGTCATTTTCTGGTAAGATATCTGTACTTTTACTTGAGTATGGCTTTCAGGTACTTTATACACCACTGGATATAAGTTTAAGAGATTTATTCATCATATAGTGTAGATTCACTGAGTTTAACGGGAGTGTTTTTAAAGTGCATAAACTCGCGCTAGACTGAGCTTGTGAAGATGCTCTTTTGTAATGTAATGTTCTTTGCTCTATTAATTTGTTATGTTAAATATAAATTCAGTCATTAGGCTGCTTTTAGCCTTACTCTGGAGTTGGTTCACTTTCTCGCAATGAAACTAAGTAAATAATTACATAAATTAGCACGATAATATCATGTATTGACAATTTCCCAGACTGACGATAGGATGATATGAAAATTGAGCATATCGCCCAACACTACAGAATTACGGTAATTATGACATGGTGTGAATTCAGCTAATGTTTTAAAAATTGAGTAATTGTCCATACAGCTGTTGGAGTCCTATTCTTTAGAAAATTGCCAAATGCAAGTGCAATTTATCAAGAGACCAGATAATAAAGAACTGATGACTGACGTTGACAAGTTAATAAACGTAGTCTGTCCATTAGCAGTGTTGAGTTTTGGGAACTGAAGATGTAGTGTGCCTAGTCTGACACATATGAACACTTGAGATTCAATATTGGTTTAAATAGTGCAAAGGATCTGCAGTCGTTTTTTTATTGGCTACCGTGCTTTACATGCTGATGTTCACGCACCTCTTTCCAAGCTGACTTTTGACCACAGGAACATCATAACATAAAGATCTGCGCTGCTAAGCTTTCTGTGGTTAGAATCAGCTTTGAAAGGTCAACTCAAGTCTTTTAATAGACGTATGTGGCTTTGAGTGACATTTACTTTCATCTTTGCTCAAGTGTTGTAACACTGTGATCCGTTCTCATTGTGATGCTTTGGGGAAGTGTGCACTTTGAAAGTCTGCATTTTTAGTCGGGAGACTAAATGATCTTTTAGTATGGTTATGTTTCAAGGCAACGATGTTCATAAAACCAAAACATTCTCTGACATATCAGTCATTTAGATCAGTTTTTCCGTTTCACAGTGACATGCTTTAACAAAAACATTCTGATGAAAATGATTTTGGAGTCTGCAGTGCTGTATTTCGCTCTCATTCTGCAGGCCGGTGGGGCTGCCAAGAGCTGAAACCGTATATGTTCACAACCCCAGCCCAGAGCTCCCAGTCTCTCTGCTCTCTGTGTTTACATCCAGCAGACATTTTCACATGCCTTCCTTCCACAGAAGGGTAAGTATGCACCTCGTTTCCCATTTGGGCTGCTTTCTCTGTTCCTCTACATCAGTTTAATCACTCTCATTGTCCCATATGAATGTAATTCAGCATTTTGTGTCATTCAGTTTCTTGCAATGGAATTTATTTATTTATTTTTTGCTTTATAGGTGATTCCACCCAGAGGGAGAACATCTTTTAAAATCATTTTCCTCCCCACAGTGGAGGGCAATGAAGAAATCTCTTTATTTATTAACACATCAACCCATGGGGTGATATCATACCAGGCGAGTTTTATAGAACTATACTATTATACAGTCATTCTTTCACTTAAGAGGTTTCATAGAGACATATTTTTACTCGGGGGG
>NW_015505467.1:892061-931516 GCF_001515645.1 Sinocyclocheilus grahami | reverse complement strand
ATACTAAGGGGACATGTGGGAGAGATTCATATTTAAAATAGGTTTATTTAGCTTGGCAGCAGTGCAAAAGCAATTGTAGTCGGTTGCATAAAATGACAGTGGTAAATGGTATTCCCACGGTTAGCAATCATTTAAGATTTTTTTTTTTTTAGTAGGGTTGCAAAATTCCAGGAATTTTCAAGACGGGAAACTTTTCATGGGAATTAATGGGAATAAACTGGAAATTTGCAAAATTGCAGGAACTGGGGACTTAAATGCAGTTGAGAAAAAAAATCTTGCAGCATAATCTTGGTTAAAACAACCTGATTTAATGCAATTTCAGTTTAATTCCTACCCTACATGTTTTTTTAGTAGGGTTGCAAAATTCCAGGAATTTTCAAGACGGGAAACTTTTCATGGGAATGAATGGGAATAAACTGGAAATTTGCAAAATTGCAGGAACTGGGGACTTAAATGCAGTTGAGAAAAAAAATCTTGCAGCATAATCTTGGTTAAAACAACCTGATTTAATGCAATTTCAGTTTAATTCCTACCCTACATATTGCTCAATCACATGCGCACAGCACACTTTTTACTCAAGGCTATTGAGGCCACACCCCCTACGTGCACTGTGCTTTCTTCCATAACATGAACAGATCATTTCTTAAATCCTGCACACAAAATATCAAAATGTCAATCTTTGTAAGTATTCATGTAAATTACATGAATATTACAAAAAATTATGTTTGAAACTTCCTTGTGCTGTGTATAATATACTGTGCAACCAAGTTAGGCTATACCATTGTAAAAACAAATACACTGACTGAACAAACCATAGACTGAAACAAACATTTAGGTGAGATAATAATAAAACAAAAGTCTAAAAATGACCCTCCCCCACAGACAATCCCCTCTAGTCACCTAAGAGGGGGATTCCCCTCCATTTTCTCTGAAGCCACACTTGCTGCATTTGAGCCCAAAGACTACATCTAAGTTTGATATTCTAAATATATTTGATCTATGGGATTCAGGTTTAGTAAATACCAAAAAAAGTGTTTATACAGTAGCTAGCTAGCCAGTAAATCAATATATGAAAAATCTAAGCGAGTTAGCACTATTTCATTGACAATTTATGAGGTATGTTATATAGCCCGAGCTGTGATGCTCTTTCTGCTAGCCAGTTTCCTGGTATCATACAGAAGTACAGTACTATTTAAAAGTTTGGACACATTACTATTTTTAATGTTTCTGCACATTGCATATCTTTTGCTCATCAAGCCTTCATTTATTTGATCAAAAACGCTGATCAAAACGGTAATATTGCACAGTATTACCGGTATTACAATTTAAAATAATGGTTTTCTGTTTTAATATACTTTAAAATATAATGTATTTCTGTGACGCAAAGCTGAATTTTTATCATCATTACTCCAGTCTTCAGTGTCGCATGATTCTTCAGAAATCTTTCGAATATGCTTATTTATTATCAATTTTGGAAACAGTTGTGCTGCTTAATATTTTTATTTTATTACCTGTGAATCTTTTTTCAGGATTCTTTGAATAAAGAGTAAAAAAAAAAGAAAAAAAAGAACAGCATTTATTTAAAATATAAATCCTTTTTTAACAATACACTACCATTAAAAAGTTTGGGGTCAGTATCTTTTCTCTTTTAAAAAAAAAAATTTAATTAATACTTTTATTCAACAAGGGTGTGATAAATTAATAAAAAGTAATAGTAAAGACTTATATTGTTAGAAAATATTTCTATTTTGAATAAACACTGTTCATAAGTTTTTATTCATCAATAAATCCTGAAAAAGGATCTTAATTTTTAAAATTTGTATTAGTTTACATGCATGTGAGCCTATGATTAAACCAAATGTTTATATTTATGTTTGTATATGATACAGTTTTATAAATTTCCAATTAATTCCCCCAAATCCCCGTAAATTCCCATACATTCCTGGTAAGTTTCAAACTTGGAAAATTCCCCAGACGAAGTTCCCATGGAAAGTTTTCGTAAATTTTCCGCTCCGTTGCAACCCTAATTACAAAAACAATTTAATATTCATGACCAGAGCTCGGGGTGGCAAAATGTATGTGTTTTTTGTTTGCCTTGTTCATAACAATGCTCTTTCAGATGTTTGTTAAGTAAGGGATAATGTACATCCAGCCGGTTGTTATCTCAGAATGAACCCCGACAGGGTGATCAGGCTGAATCTTGTATCAGCCTGAAGGGGTTTATTCTGAGATGATAACCGGCTGGAGGTACATTATCCTTCTAATTACACGGCTACTTGCCACATAAGTAAATAATTAGACGCGAAATATTGATTTGAGTTGAAATATTTGAACGCAAACTTCCGTGAAGACAGCAGTTGCGAGCAAGCGGCAAATTCAAACTAGACGGACATTTAAGGGAAACGGTGCAGTCAAACCACTTATTGCACAACATTTCACCACAAAAATAATTAAGGCAATAAAAGAATTAAGACGAAAATGTTTATCTTGTATCAGCCTGAAGGGGTTTATTCTGAGATGATAACCGGCTGGATGTACATTATCCTTATGTGGCAAGTAGCCGTGTAATTATAAGTAAATAATTAGACGCGAAATATTGATTTGAGTTGAAATATTTGAACGCAAAGCTTCCGTGAAGACAGCAGTTGCGAGCAAGCGGCAAATTCAAACTAGACGGACATTTAAGGGAAACGGTGCAGAAATCTTCCACTAAGAAAAAATTGTTCAAGCAAGAGTACAGCGCCGACTGCTGTTACCCGGATGAGCCTGTGTTATTCGCTTTTACCGGTTATCATCGAGGGATAGCATACCTCGGAATGTCGTGACTGACCAATCAGAATCAAGTATTCCACAGAGCCGTGTAATAACTGTTGTTAACTGAATCAAGGTCACACTGTGTCTTTCTGGAAATGTAGGGCAGTTATGTATATTACAGTACACACTGATGAGTAACAAGCTTAAATAGTACAGAATCTTTTGCAATTGTCAGAATAGTGTGATACTGTATGACTGTCATCGAACAAATTCACTTTAATCACCAAAGCAATCTGCATTGACATATATATTAGTATTCAGGTCGTGTAAAGTATGTTATCTTCTGTAGTCATGTTTTCATTGTGAGTAAGTTTCTGGTGACCTGATAAAAGCTGTAACACCACTGTGTCAAACTACTACTACTACTTAAGAAACAAAGTCTTCAAGTCTACACTACCAGTTAAAGTTTAGAAACGCCTACTAATTTTTTTTTATCGCATTACCTTTCAAAAGTTGTTTTAGTTCAGTATGAAAGCTGCATTTACTTGATCCAAAATACAGTAAAAACATTAATAGTGTACAATTTTAAATAAATGTTTTATTTTTTCTATATATTTACTGTATAATTTAAAATGTCATGTATTTCTGTGATGGCAAAGCTGATCACTGTGTCAAACTACTACTACTACTTGTATGAAGAAACAAAGTCTTCAAGTCTACACTACCAGTTAAAGTTTAGAAACGCCTACAAATTTTTTTTTATCGCATTACCTTTCAAAAGTTGTTTTAGTTCAGTATGAAAGCTGCATTTACTTGATCCAAAATACAGTAAAAACACTAATAGTGTACAATTTTAAATGTTTTATTTTTTCTATATATTTACTGTATAATTTAAAATGTCATGTATTTCTGTGATGGCAAAGCTGAATTTTCAGTAAAAAAGTATCTCTAAACCTCTGTTTGAATGGCCTCTTAGACTACTGGGTTCTTATGCAGTCAACCGGGGTACTTGTACTCAACGGGATAGTTGGAGACATTTTGGTTTTGCTTTGTTAGACGATTATAAAAATATAAAAACTTCATTAACATCAGAGCTGTTAATAAATAATATAATGAATATCAAATGATCAATTTTGCAGTTAATACATCACATTTAAGTTTAGTTCCAAGACGGTATGCCAGATATTGGCAGTTGTTTCATATACATGTTACTATAAGCATTGCTGTTTACCCGTCTTATAATCTTCACAATAGAAACCTGCATCACAAGACCACTGTATATTTCTTCTCAGAGTTGATGGTTTGACAGAGGTAGACGATGGTCTGTTTTATCTCATATAGGAGTTCTGCAGGGTCTCGGCTCTCATAAACAAGTTTAAATATAGATGTGCTTCTGTTGTTGCGGCCACATTCAAAGTAAGCTCTGTGTTTGGATGAAGCCACTGCAATTTCACTGGCTCTTGTGCTGAATGATAACTTAATATAAATGGCTATTCCTCCTGAGGTCCAACAGACTGGTCTGCTGGCACAAGATGAGCCTCATCCTTATTTTGATTATCTGACGATAGAGGAACATGTGTGAATGTATATTCAAACCTGTACCTTCACACTGACTAATTTGAGATAAATTTAAGGTGGTTACATGTGGCGTGACACTGTGTTGGTTCTACCTTATTAGGTAAAAGGGAGCATGACCAGATAATTACCACATACATTTTTGAGGAGAGATGATGTAACCCTGCTATTCACTTATAATTTGGCTAAGTGCTGTACAGCTGACATGTAAAGATACTGTATTGTTGAAGTTACAGACTTGATAACAGTAAGGGATGTTTCACCTATTGACAACTGCTGAAATCTTGCCGCTCTTGGAAGAAGGGTGCTCAATTAAACAGGTTCTTCTGACATTTCACACCGATTCGCTGTCATATTGCAGTGCCTCATTTTTCACCATGGACAATCAGGGTCTTGCTGTTGTGTTTGCAAAAATATGCATGAACGTTTCAACAGGATAAGCCCCCTCAGGCTATTAAGTGTTAAAATTCCGTTTGTTCTGTCATCCAAACCTGTATGAATTTCTCTCTTCCGTGGAACACAAAAAAAGAACTTCAGGTGCATCTACTTTAAACTACTTTTATGTGCTAAGTGCTGTACAGCTGACATGTAAAGATACTGTATTGTTGAAGTTACAGACTTGATAACAGTAAGGGATGTTTCACCTATTGACAACTGCTGAAATCTTGCCGCTCTTGGAAGAAGGGTGCTCAATTAAACAGGTTCTTCTGACATTTCACACCGATTCGCTGTCATATTGCAGTGCCTCATTTTTCACCATGGACAATCAGGGTCTTGCTGTTGTGTTTGCAAAAATATGCATGAACGTTTCAACAGGATAAGCCCCCTCAGGCTATTAAGTGTTAAAATTCCGTTTGTTCTGTCATCCAAACCTGTATGAATTTCTCTCTTCCGTGGAACACAAAAAAAGAACTTCAGGTGCATCTACTTTAAACTACTTTTATGTTTTATTAGAGATTTGTTGTCTTATTTTGAGCTTGAAAGGCACTAGACAACATGTACTTTGATTATGTGGAAAAAACCTGAACATGTTGCGCCTCATTTTATGAAATTCATACAGGTTTGGAATGGCATGAAGGTGAGTAAGTGATGACATAATTTTCATTTTTGAGTGCCCTGCTCAAGATAATGGGTTAGTTATTGTTCACATATACAGTCACATACACATCCCACATTTAGATCCCTTCATTTAAGAACATTTATTGAAATAATCTGTGCAAAAATCACTTGGTAAGCCACTAGTTTTAGAGTGTAAATTCAGAAGTTCACTTCAGAAGTTCACTTCTGTAGATGGAGTCTTTTAAAGGGGCCCATCTTAGTGACTGATGGTTTTGAATGTATTGAATTATTTATGTTGCTTGAAGAGGTAGAGGAAATGAAAGTTAACATATTTAATGGAGAACACATAAAGAATGAACAAAAAAGCTGCACTGTGCCTCTGAAGATGCATTTGCTGCCTAAGAATCATTAAAGCACTTTCTTTGTTCACTATTGAAACTGCCTCACAAAAAATCTGGCTTTTTTGTGTTGTGTTATATATATTTATAATAATATTAAGTTGCTGCAGATGAAAGTGTCTGATTAATAATGTAAATTAGATGTATTGTTGTGATCATTTAATTTGGTCTGAAAGAGCTTCTGAGCTAATGAATTTAAGTGGTCTTTCTCTTTTGCTCCTGCAGGACGATGCTTCTAATATAACAATTTTAGGTCTGCTGCTTGACTGCAGTTTACCAAAAATGTTCTACAATCAGCCCCAGGTAAGATGTAATCTCAGTTTCAGGAACTGTTTTAAGGCCTGTTCTCACAAAGACTAATATTTGGTATGAAAACTTGGCAGCATATGTGTCAGAAACTGAAGGTTGTGCAGCGCTTTGTGTCCCGGAAAACTGGCATATTTCTGCTTTTCTATAAGCCATATCAATTGAAAAAGGTGCAGCACTCACTCTTGAAGGGGTGAAAACTTTATTGATTAAAAGGAGTTTGTACTTGTTGGAAGCCACTCCCCTAATTGGCAGAGTGACACCTGTTGCTGATTACTAGAATGTTTAAAGCATGGTTTGGTATTGCTGTGCTTGATATCTGATGAAGACCTTGATAACGGCCGAAACGTAATTTTAATCAATAAAGTTTTCACTCCTTCAAGAGTGAGTGCTGCACATTTTTCAACTGATATGGCTTTTTGATTTTTGGTTGCACCTGCATATCTTATATTGTTGGTAGACACTTCCTCTCAGTAGCTTTTCTGTAAGCGCCACCTTAGAGAGTGAATTGACATTTTCCTGCAGCCTGTTTTTTATGAACAGACAAAAAGCATAATAAAATTGTGCCCAAATTTCACAACAAGCATTCATGCTTGTGTGAAAAGGCCTTGAGAAATTACTCTACTACTTATATTTCTGCCTATAAGGAAATATAGGTACTTCCTAATGGCAGTGGAAATGTAGGAGATCCTGTAGCCAGTGAAAAACAGCTTGCTTATTTACATCTTTTACGGTTTTCTCCCTTTTAATTTAATTGATTGTCTAAGACTTACCAGATCCCTTGTTAATGGCATAAACCGAGAGTAATGAAAGCTCATGTCCAAGCCTGACATCCTCTATCATTGTTGTTTCTATTGTATTGCTTGAGGAAAAACAAACTTTTTTCCATTTACTGTTTAGCATAACTGTATTGTTCATAGAAACGACGTCTTTAGATTGCATCCCCATCGGTTTATCATTGTAGGTGCGAATGCAAGAAGGAAAAGCCTCCTTAAGTGTATAGCTCCCTTTTAAAGGTCTCCTTCCAGTTAGTCCTTGTTGGAAAGTCTTGGAACTTCATGTTGGAACACTGCTAATAGCGCAGTAGAGAGTTGATGGTGCAGTTAACACCCATCCACTCAGAGACCATGCACACCAACATCTAATGTTATACATATAATCATCTAGCGAGGAGACGGCTTTAGTTGCATTGATTTACTAAGTTATTTAGTGATTGAATATTGGGATGTGGCACATCTTTAGTTGGAACGCTTTGCATTCCTGTGATTTGTGTTGACGGGTGTCTAGCGTGTCGATGAAATATGTCTTTACGTTTCTCTCTCTTTCCTCACAGGGTTGGTGTTTAGTATCCGAGGAAGGTAGAATTGCACTTCAGATCAGTCTTTCTGAAAGAGGGGAAAGGCCGACCCACTTGGACAAACTCAAGCCTTACGTGCTAGAGAATATTGTGGTGCTGCTGGTCCTCCCACCACCAGAAGATGCTGTCTGTATGTTTATTTGTACTTTTATCCATATTTTTAAGTGGCTTTATCCATTAATTTTTTTACACATCTTGCTCGTCACACTTTTAGATTATAAACTTGTTTGTTTTCTGCTGGAGATACAAGAAATGCATGACATGATTTTTGATTCATATCCTACTAGCAATATTTGTTTCAATTTTTGTAAGCGTTTTGCTAGCTTTGTTTATTGTCTTTTATTTATTTTTCCTGGTGATCTTTGACTGTATTTTGACCTTATCAGCGTTCGTTTATCTTTTGCTATGACTCTCATACAACACACCAAAAACTGTTTTCAGTTTGAACAAATTTGTGGTGTCACTGGGCAGTTTGTTACGTGGCCGCTGTGTTCATCGTGTTTTCACACTCCCCTTGTGAGATTGGCATGATTCTGTTTTAACACGTTTCCACTTTTTGTTTGGACTCCTGGATTGCACTCATGGGTTCGTGGAGCCCTAGGCAAGATCATAAAAATGCATCCTAGTGATGTAAAAATGTCATAACATAAATAACCTCAGAATCACAACGATATCATTTTTTTATCTTTTTAAGAGAAAGCACAAACATATCATACTCTATATAGCTATATAATTGGTTATCTAATGCAACAGGTTCATTGTAAACAAACAACAATTGAGGCAGAGAGATATGCAAAAGCAAACAGGTCTTTGTTTACACTGCACCCAGTTCAACTTGTTTTTGAAATTTGTTCTTTAAGACTGAATCTGCAGTGAATTAAATCAGATAAGAAATACTTTTTTTCAGCAAGGATGCAATAAATTGATCAAAAGTGACAGTAAAGACGGTTCAAATGTTGCAGAATATTTTAACTTCATATAAATGCTGTTCTTTTTAACTTTCTGTTCATTAAAGAATCCTGAAAAATTTATTTCACAAACATATTAATCACCACAACTGTTTTCAGCATTATGATTAAGAAGAAATATTTCTTAAACGCCAAATTAGCATATTGGAAAGATTTCTAAAGGATCATGTGACACCAAAGACACCAGCTTTGTCATCACAGGATTGCATTACAGTTTAAAAATATATTAAAATAATAAATAAAAAAACAAATTATAACAGAATCTAACAATATTGCTGTACAGTATTAAAAAAAAAAATGTAGTCTTGGTGAGCATAAGTGACTTAAAAAAAATCCATTCAAGCATTTAAACTTTTTAATGTTAGTGTACATGTTATTAAACTCAACTACATGTACTTATGTCTGTTTCCTTATTGTAATGAACACTGGAAATAAGCATTTTAGTTTAGTTTTAGTAACATGCCACTGAAAATGAATGCACACTCTGGCGTGGTAATGTGACTCAAAGCACCTTGAGTCTGCATTAATTTTCAGTAATTGAATGACTAATGAGTCACTTATTTCATCTGTACCACAGACATGTGGAAATAATTATATTACCTGGAGACACCTTGTCAAAAATGAATGCACACTCTGGCGTGGTAATGTGACTCAAAGCACCTTGAGTCTGCATTAATTTTCAGTAATTGAATGATCTAATGAGTCACTTATTTCATCTGTACCACAGACATGTGGAAATAATTATATTACCTGGAGACACCTTGTCATAGATTTCATCTCTGCTTTCAAAACCATCATGCAGCCTACTTGAACTTTTCAATAAACACTAAGATAATGAGCATAGACTCTATTTCACTTCCTTATGGAAATGTTTTTACTCTAATAAGATCCTCCTTTCATCTGATGCATAATTGCTTAATCACTCAGGCATGAATAAATATAGTTTAGTATGAAATTGGTGAATGGTTTTAGTGAATTAACCCAACAGCGTGTTAATTTTCAAGGAAAGGTCCGCTCTGAAATGTCCTGGGCTAAACTGTAAGCACAGATAATGAGATGGAAGGGAACCATAACTTCCTAGTTCATGAGTTACACCTACCTGGATTTGAAGCTTTTTGTTGCTTGGCCACCAACGCCCAACAAATAACTTTCCCTGGTATCATAGCACCACCTTGTGGCTTTCCTACTGTGCATTCTTCTTTATTTTTTCTAAGTTAATTTTTCATAATTATGTATTTTTATTCCAGCAGATCCCAGAATAGGAGTGTTCATGTTGAACTCGGGGGTTAAAAAGCTCTTTCTTAAGGTATGTGTGCACAGGACAGCACAGGTTCTAATGAGGTTAATTATGCATATAAACTGATATGGTTTATAAACATGTGCTTCATGACATGTCTTGTGTCTTTTTAAGGAGATCCAGCTCTTGTCTAGGACAGACAGCAGTGTAGAACTCACTGAAGTGCTACTCAAGCCTTCCGTTACTAATTTCACTCAAGTGGCTTCACTCTTCTGTAGACGTCAGTAGCCTAAAATTCTCATGTGTATTCTGATTGTTCATACTGGACATGATATGATGTTAGCTGTGTTTATTCCACTGTCTTTCATATTTTTGTTTGTAGGCTCTTTGTCAGCTAAAAGTAAAAGGTGTCCAAGACAGATTGGCCTGCAGATTTTAGCAAACAGAACGGTGAATTTATATCCACTGCTGGAAAGCACACACAGGTAATGATTTCTGTATTAAGAGTGTATTTACTGCAAATTACCTTGATGCTTTTATCATTAACATGATCTGTTTTTAAATACATTTAAATAATTGTACAGCAAATGCACAATAGGCCAAAAATAACATTTTTCAAATGTTACGTAATAAAAAAAAAAAACATCAATAATTGCATAAATGCACTACCCGTTCAAAATTTTTGGTCAATATGATTTTTTTTTAAAGGAAAATAATAAGCAATAAGCAAGGATGTTTTAAATCAGTGAATACTGGAACACTGAAGAAATATAAAGAATTTATATATATATATATAAAAATAGAACTCTTTAAATTGTTAATTTCACAATATTGCTGTTTTTTTTTACTGTATTTTTGATCAAATAAATTCAACTTTGCATTTTTAAAAGTTTTTTTTAGCCTCTAATGATTAATAAGAGTATTTTCTAAAACATTTTAAAAACTTACACATTATAAACTTGTCTAAGTGAATGGCAGTGTGCTTCAACTCTTTATATTTAGGATAATGTAACCTAGTGAATGCTGTGTTCATGATTTTTGATGCAGTTCTACTAGCCTTGTTTTTACAAAGTTGTTCCTCTCTGTTTCAGATGGTCCAGCTCTGAGCTGAGTTCTTTAGTTCAGCTCAGACAGAAGCAGAGGGGCTCAGAGCATGTTGAGCTCTGGCTGTCCATCCCCTTCCCCATCACCTTCAGAATCACTAACATCTCCATTTCGCAGCATAAACTCTTTAAGGTAATGTTTATCTGAACACCTGAGACCTGAATGTCCAGTGACCACATGACTTTAGAACAGATGAATGGATTGCAGGACACTTTGCGACTAAATAAAGAATGTGGATTTTTTTCCTGCTTTGAAATTGAAATAATGAGTAGTTGGTGGGTTAGTGACTCGATTTAAACTTTTTTTTTTTTTTTTTACTTCGTCAACGTAGTACTTAAAATACATAATAAAAACTAAATAATATAATTGCTTTTAATAGTATACAAAAGTACAATTCACAACAATAGTAGCCTATATTAGTTCAAACGATACAGTTTTTACAGCTTTACTAAGATGTAAATTTTCCCAATTTCTAGGTTGTAAATTTGACAAAGTCCCTGGAGGTGAGCCCTGGTAGCTGGAAGCTTCTGTCTCTTCAACTGCTCAGCAAATCTTTACCCACAAACCTCAAAACCACAGTTACCCTGACAACCAATGTAGGGGTTCCAATGGAGCTTCAACTCCAAACGTATTCTACTGCCTCAAAGGTAAAGCTTGACTACATCAGCATGAAAACTCTTAAATAAGAGGTTCTCATCCTCTTGCTGTGTTGATGGAAACCTAATGATGGATTAAAATCATTCTCTACTGCATAGACAAGAATGCATTGAAAAGAGAGCACATAGACAGTAATTAATTTATTTACTTCGGGTCCTATTATTAAGCAGATTTGCTCGTTTTTGTCTGAATGATCACTTTCTTTCCTCAGCAGGGAGGTGTTATGTTTGAGTCTTCTGAAGCGTGTGAACGGCTCTGTCCTCTCCATTTGTCCAGAGCAGGTGAGATAAACACAACTGAACACACACAAGTGTTTTTTCTAGACCAATGGATCTCAACCTTTTTGACTCCAAGGTTAACCATTGTCTTAAACAGTTTGTTTTGAAAACTTGTCTTAATTTAGTTTCTGTAAATTAAAAAAAGCCCTAATAATTAATATAAAATAATGAATCAAAATGATTACATTTCACCAATGTTCTTCAAGATTCCCACACTTTTTACCCACTGAATTTACATGACTCTTCCAGTCCATCATGATTCACTGGATGAGGATTACGGATAAAGGATTTAAAAAATAATAATTTATTCACAGCTTCTACCCAATAAATGATTTCCGAGCTTGGCTTAAATAGTAAAATGTGTTTTAATTATAGAAATGCCCATGGCATTGCAAGATTTTTTTTAACTTGCATGATTTATTCGGGTCTACAAATCACAATTTTTAAAATTTTCCTAGGAAAGCAGTGTAAGCAGTGTTTTTTTTTTTATATATATATATATCTATTATAGTTTTTATTAATACTTTTAATTAATTTCTATGAAAATATTTTCCATTTTAATTTTAAATGTAGTGAAGTTTTTGAAATTTGTATTTTATTCCTTACTTCGGGTCCTATTATTAAGCAGATTTGCTTGTTTTTGTCTGAATGATGTCTGAATAAATTTTTTAAAAACACTTTAGTATAGAGACCAATTCTCACTATTAACTAGTTGCTTATTAGCATGCCTATTATTAACATATTGGCTGTTTATTTAAATAAGACATGTATTTACACACAAATTACACATTTTTATTTAGTCATTTTAGTACTTCAGCTTATTTTGTTTCCGTTAGTTCCCAAGGCATTTCTTTCTTTTTAGTAGCGTTATTTAGCATTAATGAAGAAATGAGACATAACATCTGAAATCATATTATGTATGTATCTGTTTCTAGGTTTAATATTAGCCCACTGTCTGTGACTGGCGAAAGTGAATCTAGCATCCTGTTTGAAATGCGCTAGGCTGTACTATTGTCCTCTCATTCTGCATCAGTACAAATACCTGCACGCATTGCGCGTGTTTTGCTTGCTTGAGTGTTTCTGCATTATATGAGTGGCTTTGGAATATAAATCGCAGCACGTTTCAGATGAAAAAACGCAACTTCTATTTCTGAAAATATCATAGTTAGGAGATTTATAACGAGTGGTTCCCTGCATTATTACAGCAAAGCGAGTGATTACAGTACTAAACCGCTGCAATGGAGCAGCTCTAATGCTATTAAATTAAAGATGATGTACCATAGAGCAAAAAAATTCCGATACCGATTTTTTACAAGCAAACTGGTCGATTCCGATACCGATTTCCGATTTTATTTTATTTTTTATCAAGCAACAAACAAGAAAGAATAAAAGTACACACAAACAAGATGTTTATTTGGTATTTAACAGGCTAAACTGGGTTTTGGCTATTGAAAACAACAACTGTAACTATCTGAAATTAACAGCAGTAACTGCGCAGTAAGTAGGCTACATTCAATACAAACATAGGTAGGCCTACTGACAAAAGCATTTAGCTTTTGTTTTTAAATTGGGTTGAAACTATAAACTGGCCTTAAATGAAAACATTAACTGTAACCATGTAATTTTAAAGGCAACAGTTGCATAGTTCCACAATCCAAACACATTCAACACTCCAAACAAAGATGTTACTTAATCAGCATTCAGCATTTGTTTTCGTTTCTAAATTTGGTGTAAAGAAAAAAAGATCTTTACCAGTGAAACTAAACAAAACCAAAGTAGGCTATATAAATAAATAAATTATTCCAGAATGTTAACTACGGCAGGTGCTTTTTAAATCACATTAAGTCAATGTAATTTTAAGGTAAAATAAAAAATATCAATCCTATAGCCTACAGAACTGACGTTTACTTCTGGCTTTTCAAAAGTGCATGAAAAAAAGAAAGAAGCATTTCAGCTTTGTCACACGTTAGTCTGTTTCGTTTCTCATCCAACACGTGAGAAGCTGAGCTGAACAAACGTTCACTGTCCCTCGGTGCACACTTCCGGAAAAATCGGACGAAAAAAATAAAAAAAAACGGAAAAAATTATCAAGATGAATTTGTTCTGACACAGTGTCACCATTTTCTAAACTATAGCGAATAAACTGTGATAATGTGAGAAATGTTGAAGGTGTCTGAATAAATTTTGGTTTGACTGTATCTATTTGATAAATGAAGTTAACCAACTAACATTATACATACCCTTTTGGTTTCTGTACCCAATATTTAAAAAATGTACAAATGCAATAAAAATATCGGTATCAGTACTGGGTATCGGCAAGTACCAAAAATAAAAGTATCGGTATCGGGCGAGTACTGGAAAAAGTGGTATCGGTGCATCCCTAGTTTCTATGCTAGTTGTTAGCACACAGTAATTGTGGCTCTATCTGTTTGTTAACAGGAACAACCTGACCGTGTTTGACATGGTTCTGGTTAAAGGGTTTGGGGCAAAGGAGCTCCTGAGAGTAGGAGGGAAGCTCCCTGGGCCTGCAGCCTCACTGCGCTTCAATGTGCCCCAGTCAACCCTCATGGAGTGCAGAGATGGTGAGCTGAGCTTCTCCTGTCATTTCTAAGAGTTTGTTGAAAAACACTTTATAATAACTTTCATTAATAAATAATTTAACAAACATTATACATGCTTAACAGATCACTTGTTAATACATATTCACATACCTAGAAATATGAGATAATGTGCTTGTTAATGTTTACTAAGGAACTTACGAAACATTACCTAATGATTAACAAATCGTTATTCAATGTAAATTTAAATGCTTATGAATGTCATTACTTTCAGTTAATATGATCATGTACTTGATCATGGAATTATTTTGACAGATGGTTTACAGTGATTAAAGCCTCGTTCAGACTGTCAGCCCAAATCCGATTTTTGTGCAATTCCGATTTGAAATCTGATCATATTTAAATAGTCTGAACGGCAACGAACTACTTGAAATCCGATTTTTGCAAATCCGTTTCGAGCTACGTATGTGGTATGGAATCCTATTTAAATCGCATTCCTGGATATCCGTTTGAGTCTGACCGGTCAGATCAGATTTAGCCTAGCTTTTTCACGCCACTAAAATGTAAAAACGTCAAACGTTTTTGTAGAAAACATAATGAACATCTTTACAGAAACAAGCTGGTGTTGTTGCGATCTGAGTTATGAAACCAGCGGAGACGGCAGCACAGATTAAAGCCGCACATTCCAGCTTCCTGCGTTTCTGCTGCTGCCTCATAAGACGAAATCCATAATAATAATAATCCAGCGCGACGGCAACTTGTTGTCATGTTGTAAGACAACATCTGTATTGCAAACTGTATTGCTGTTATTGTTGTTTTTAGCGTTGGCATAATAATGCAACGCCATTGCCATAGAAACCAACGCACATTCCGTAAAACGAAAGCGTGCTTATGGGCACACAAATCGGATATGAACAGTTGCGATACACTGTGTGGACAGTCAGTTATTCAAATCAGATTCCATCCGGATATGCATAAAATCGGGTTTGGGCTGACAGTCTGAACGAGGCTTAAAAGTTTCATTAATAAATCTTTAAAAAACATATAATGCTTAACGGATCATTAGTTAATGTTTACAAATGTCATTAAACTTTCAGTTCTTACAAGCATGCAGTTTTTAAAAATCTACAAATTCTGACAAATTAAACAATGATTAAAAGCTTGTTTGTTAATGTACTTTTGAATGCTCATTAAACTTCATTTTCTTATATTATCTGCTGCTCTTTTTTACGTTAACAAATGTTGTGAAAAAAAATAGCTTAGTAATTTTAAGCACTTTGCAAACTTATCATGTTAACATTATTCGTTAACTCATAATCACAGTTTGTAAAGGTAGTATAATTGGACTCTGTTGTGTAGACTTTATTTATAATTTGTATTATTATTTTTTTATCTTTATTATCATTTATTAATGATTTGTTCATGTTTTTGCAGTACCCAATCTAAAGACTATTCATAATTTGTAAATGTTTATAAATGTTTACTAATCATTAGTACTTTTATGAGCAGTTATCTCAATGGCAAAATGTGTCCCAAATTAACTGAATTCACCCTATTTATGCATGTGTACAAATCATTTATTAATCATTTGTTCAGGTTTTTGCTGTATCCAATCTAAAGTTGAGACTATTCATCATTTGTAAATGTTTATAAACATTTAGTATCTTTATAGGCATTGGACTTTTAGCTACTGGAAAAACGTTTGTGTAAAGGGTGGTTAGTTAAGTTTAGCTAAATGCTTGCTAAAGACATCAAACGCATTGTAATGTGGGTGCAAAACATGGATATTCCTTGAATCATACATCAACAGGAGAAAACATCATTTTTTTCATGAGAACTTCATTAATTTATCAAAACAGTGTAATATTAACAGATTGAATCGTGTTCCCTTATATTAATCAAATTAACCCCTGTACACTTCTGACCACTTAGCCAACCTTTAAAGCTACCCATACTACCAAACATGTCCCTAACCTTACCCGTATCACACCTCAATAGCAGCAAAAATGTGCATTAACAAAAGCTTTTAATCATTGTGTAACATGTTAAAATCTTTTGTAGTGTACATTTAGTTAATATATTTGAATATGTATTAACTAATAATCCCTTAAGCATTATAATGTTTGTTAGTGATTTGTTAATGAAATTATTATTACAAAGTGTTACTGCATTTTTGTTTCTCTTTGTTGTCTTTTCACAGGTTTACGATCAAGTAAGCCCTTGTTTGCCATCCAGAAAAGCTTTAAAGTGGAGAATGCAGGCGAGTTGCCATTGACTGTAGTATCCATGAACATTAATGGATATAAATGTCAAGGTTATGGCTTTGAGGTGCAACACTGCAGATCTTTCAGAGTGGACTACAACTCGTCCTCAGAAATCACAATTGCGTAAGTCTTAAGAGTGTTAATGTGAAAGTAAGATTTTCAGTTGTTTACGCTACTGTGCGTACTATTCAATATCAGTATTTTAAGCCAAGTGCAGATCTTATTCCATCCCTTTGTTTTTGAATACGATAGAGTTTTGAGATGATAGATTTCAAATGATAGATTTACAAGTGAATTTAAGGTAGTAACATGTGTTACCTATGTTTCCTAATGCCTGCCCCTGCTGGGATATTTTATATCTACATCATCTGGTTCTATTGACGACCATTTAAGAAAAATTGCTGTGTATTCTGACGAACTAAGAATGTTTTGCAAGCAACCAGTTTATTTGGTAACATTACATTATTATATAAGCCGAGTCACTACCATTGAATGGGATTGCAAAACGATGGGTTTCTCTAGGTATTAAATAGTCCTCCTTGGCTGATAATTTTTCCCATGAAACATGGTTGTCTTCCTCATGTGGCAGATTCTTCGTTTAGCAAATGCATTGACAGCAGTGTTGTGATAACAACTTGTAGAGGTGCATCTCAAAAAATTAAGTGAAAAAAAGTTAAACTTTCATATATTCTAAATTCATCACATGTAAAGTAAAACATTTCAAAAGTTTTTTTATTTTGATGATTAGAACTTTCAGCTCATGAAAGTCAAAAATCCAGTATCTCAAAATATTAGAATATTTACATTTGAGTTTCATTAAATGACGATTCCTACAGTATAAATTCCGGGTATCTCTTGTTCTTTGAAACCACAATAATAGGGAAGACTGCTGACTTGACAATGGTCCAGAATACGATCATTGACACCCTCCACAAAGAGGGTAAGTCACAGAAGGTCATTACTGAAAGCGGTGGCTGTTCACAGAGTGCTGTATCAAAGCATATTAAATGCAAAGTTGACTGGAAGGAAGAAATTGGGTAGGAAAAGGTGCACAAGCAACAGGGAACACTTAACACAGAATACTGTCAAGCAAAGCCAATTCAAACACTTGGGAGAGCTTCACAAGGAGTGGACTGAAGCTGGAGTTAGTGCATCAAGAGTCACTACGCTCAGACATCTTCAGGAAAAGGGCTACCAAGCCACTTCTGAAACAGAAACAACATCAGAAGCATCTTACTTGGGCTAAGGAGAAAAAGAACTGGACTGTTGCTCAGTGGTCTAAAGTCCTCTTTTGAGAGAAAAGTTAATTTTGCATTTCATTTGGAAATCAAGGTCTGGAGGAAGACTGGAGAGGCACAGAATCCAAGCTGCTTGAAGTCCAGTGTGAAGTTTCCGAAGTCAGTGATGATTTGGGGTGCTGTGACATCTGCTGATGTTGGTCTATTGTGTTTTATCGAGTCCAAAGTCAATGCAGCCGTCTTACCAGGAGATTTTGGAGCACTTTATGCTTCCATCTACTGACAAGCTTTATGGAGATGCTGATTTCCTTCCCAGCAAGACTTTAGCACAGTGACAAAACCACTTCCGAGCGGTTTGCTGAACATGATATTACTGTGCTTGATTGGCCAGCCAACATGCCTGACCTGAACCCCATATGGAATCTATGGGATATTTTCAAGAGAAAGATGAGAAACCGTCGATTCAACAATACAGACGAGCTGAAGGCTCAAGTGCCTCAGCAGTGCCGCAGGCTGATCGCTTCCATGCCACACCTCACTGATGCTGTCATTTGTGCTAAAGGAGCCCCAACCAAGTATTGAGTGCAAAAATGAACATACTTTAAAGAACTTGAACTTTTCTGTTTTGCAAAACCTTTTTTTGATTGATCTTAGGAAATATTCTAATATTGAGAGTAGGGCTGCCACTAATGACTATTTTTATTTTGATTAATCTAAACGATTGATTTCCCACACAAAAAAATCAACAATTTTACTTAAGAATATTTTATTAAACTATATTTAATTAAACCAAATTAAATCTAAAAGTAAAAAAGTAAAGTGCAACATAAAGTGCAAGAAGGAAGTGTCCATCTCATAGTCCAGAATTTGTTTAGGAGAAAAATGTTAAATGTGCAGTATTTCTGAAAAAAAAAAAGCTTTTAAAAAAAATAAAATCAATTAATTGGAGATGCTTTTGATTATAAAAATTTAATGGAACCATTCAAATGGAATCCAGAAAAGAATGGAAAACAGAATTTGGTAAAGATAAAACTGTAAAACTCAATTAATTAGAGACAGGCTTTTTGATTAATACAATTTAATTTAACCATTAAAACAGAGTATAAAAGATTTGAAAAAAAAAAAGACTTTGGAAGTAAAACGATTAATAAAGTAATTTCATAGTGCCCTATAATTATAATATATTTTTTGTGGTAATAAAAGTAGATGTAAGTGAACAATAGTCTTTGAAAAAGCATAATAGGACCCCTTTAAGTAATTTTACTTTTTCAACTTTAGTTAGTCCGTAATGTTGCTGTTTGAGCATAAAAAAGATCTGCAAAGTTACAAAGCTCAAAGTCCAATTCAAAAGGAAATATTTTATTTAACAGAAATCATTTTTCAAAAACTACAACGAACGACTCATTTGGACTACAACGCATATTTTCCGGGATTTGTGATATCACAAATACCGACGAATGGGACGAGACCTGGGCTGCGTTTCCCAAAAGCTTCGTAAGCCTAAGAAGTTTGTAAAAACAATCGTACGACTGATCTTAATATTACGGTCTGTTTCCCAAAAGCATCGTGACTTAAGTAACACTTGAAAATCATTGTAGATCTACGAGTGCTCTGGAGTAATCTTAAAGCCCTAAGTACATCGTAAGAAGACAGATTTATGCGGTCACCTGCAGGACAATCGGCTGATTACACCTTTAACTCTATTCAAGTGCAATGTGATTATTATTATGTAAAATATTATATAATATTGTATTATAGTTATTATATCCGAGTTGTCTGGAACTCAGGTTAACATTTCAATAAACGAGCGTGTACTACACAATTACGAGCCATTCTATAAGGTGACATTTCAGCACTTGACAAATGGATAGCGACTCCTAAGTAGCATTTAAAGCACGGCTTCGTGCGATTGTGTTTGCGTAGATTTATAAATGATTTACCTTACAAATAAAATTGAAATGTCGCATGTTGCGTTCCCAGATGAACGTTATAATAAACCCAAACTCACAACAACATGCAGAGATGGACTTTGAGACGCTCTACACATGTAAATAATAACAGTTCCTGTGGAACTACTGTGAACGGAGCCGCTGTGTGACGCATGTACTTAACCTACCCACGGTAAATAATTAAAGTGCATATACTGTATTAGAACTGCTTCGCATATAATCATTTAATTAAATCGTAGTGTTTGTGAATTCACAATTTTGCTTAATTATGGGTTTTTAAATGGGTTTAATACATCATGCAGCCTTGGAAAACAGACTAATAGTGTGTTTTAAACATTCTCGTCTGTGAAATGTGCCACTTCCGTTTTTTTGCCGGTCAGTCGATGCAAGCAAAATGAAGTCGAGGATATTTAAAAATCGAATAGTTGAATAAAATTGACAAATCGCGACAGCCCTAATTTTGAGATTCTGGATTTTTGACTTTCCTAAACTGTAAGCTCTAATCCTCAAAATTAAAACAAAAAACTTTTGAAATTTTTTACTTTACATGTAATGGATCTAGAATATATGAAAGTTTCACTTTTTGAAATGAGTTACACATTTTTTTTTCACTTTTTCACAATATTCTATTTTCGTGAAATGCACCTGTATATGCTTGCATATTTTAAGAATTAAATAGTAAATTTATGATTTAGACCCAAATTGCCTGACTGATCAGACAACGTCATATCCCTAAAACCCCATTTTAGGCTCCCTTTTTCATGCTAGTTACCATTCTTATTGCCTTTTCTATTTCTAGTCTCTGAAAGTGTTTAGCAACATATTATTATTGGTTTATATGATTGAATGTAATAAGTATTAATGTTCAGTTTGGCTATGATGTCTCTCTGACTTTTTTTTTTCTTGCTGTATTTTTATGATTTAAAAAGGATAGTGCACAAAGGAGATAGTCCACCCCAAAATAAAAACACTGTCATCATTTACTTACCCTTGTGTTGTTCTAAACCTGTATGCACGGAAACTGTTCGGTTACCAACTTTCTTAAAAATATCTTTCATGTTCCACAAAATAAAGAACAACTTGATGAGTAAATACTGACAGAATTTTCATTTTTGGGTGGGCTGTATGACACCATATTCAACAGCATATTTCCCCCCTCTTTTTTATCTTTTTATTTTCTCCTCATCTCAACTGGTTCTCTCTGTATCTCTCTAGATTTACTCCAGACTTCACATCTTCGTGGGTAATCAGAGACTTGACCCTAGTGACAGAACGTGGCTCCCTTTTCCACTTCACCCTCAATGTGACTCTTCCTCACCACATGCTGCCCCTGTGTGCTCAGGTGGTACCAGGACCCAGCTGGGAGGAGTCTTTCTGGGTCATCACACTGGTCTTCACCTGGTTAGCAGTCCATATACATTCTTAAACCCACAAAATGTTACCCTGTGCGTGTAAATGTATTCTATGCATTAATATAAAACCTGTTCTCTCTGCAGTTCCTCTCTAGCTGGTGTGTGTCTGATGGCTTTCCATCAAGCTCAGCACATTCTAAGCGAGTTCTCCACACCAAGTCCACGTAGCAATCACAACTCTGTACCTCGTGAAAATAGTAGTGTCAGCCACATCTCCTCAAATGGTGTCAGGTGAGACAGCATCACTGAGAATCACACACACACAAACATATTTT
The DNA here is from genome assembly GCF_001515645.1 of Sinocyclocheilus grahami. NCBI lineage: Eukaryota > Metazoa > Chordata > Actinopteri > Cypriniformes > Cyprinidae > Sinocyclocheilus > Sinocyclocheilus grahami. The sequence continues at coordinate 910,127 of NW_015505467.1, read as the reverse complement.
CAGTGTCTTAGATTAATTTGGTTCACAGTGCTGCTCCATATACTGCTCTGGTCCTTTGAGGTTGGATTGCTTTTTTGTTTTGTTTTAAATGTTTTTCTGTGTGATTTTATTATTTTTTTTACCTGGAAATCTAAGCAGCAGTGAAATGTGATGTTTTGAAGAATCATATCACAGTTAAAATTGCTATTGCAATATATTACGATTATTTATTTATTTTTGCTTGATACTAGTTGGCTGTATGTTATAGCCAACTATGTGAGTTAGATCCATTTTTAATTATTCTTTGTTCTTTTTTTTTTCTTTAGTAGAGGAAAAGGCAGTTGTAAGAACTACACTGACACAAGCCATCCCTCTGACAAAGGCAAAGGGAGAGGATCTCCAGCCGTGGCCAATGGGACAATTCGGTCACAGTCCTCATCCAAGAAAGCTTCTGGAGGTTCATCCCAGCCTCCAAAGAAGCAAACTAAGGTGTCGTTCCTATACAGTAGATATAAAAATAGCCCTGCAACTGCTACTGCTAGTGTTACCTGGAAATCTAAGCAGCAGTGAAATGTGATGTTTTGAAGAATCATATCACAGTTAAAATTGCTATTGCAATATATTACAATTATTTATTTATTTTTGCTTGATACTAGTTGGCTGTATGTTATAGCCAACTATGTGAGTTAGATCCATTTTTAATTATTCTTTGTTCTTTTTTTTTTCTTTAGTAGAGGAAAAGGCAGTTGTAAGAACTACACTGACACAAGCCATCCCTCTGACAAAGGCAAAGGGAGAGGATCTCCAGCCGTGGCCAATGGGACAATTCGGTCACAGTCCTCATCCAAGAAAGCTTCTGGAGGTTCATCCCAGCCTCCAAAGAAGCAAACTAAGGTGTCGTTCCTATACAGTAGATATAAAAATAGCCCTGCAACTGCTACTGCTAGTGTTCCTGCTTCCTCAGACTTTTGCAGTCCTCCCACTGGTGAAGATGGAGACCGCACCTTTGAGCTTGATTCAGAAGTTTGTAATAACAACAACAATAACAATGACATATTAGATGAAACCCTTCTCCCAGCTGAGAAGAAAGAGTACTTTAGAGAATCCAGAGAGGACAAGGCATTGCCAGCTGATATGTTTCCTATGGAAACACTTCCTAGATTACCAGAAAACATCCCAGCAAGCAGAGTCCCTCAGCCTGTAGATGAAGCAATGGAAAACGAGGAGTGTAAAAGAAAAAATAATGCAGAAAAAAGGGATAATGTAGATGAAGAGGTAAGAGACATAATACAACGTAAGAGGATGACCTTTTTTTTTTACACTGCTAAAATCTGCCTCTTTGTGAATGTTTTAACAGAAGCTTCTCAGTGTTGAGGTTCTTTCTAAGACAAATGAATTGTTTGTGCCCCTCACTCAGAAGACAGAAAGAGGCAGCAGTCCGAAGAAGAGACCAGAGAAAGATGCAGAACTTGGAGTGTCAGCCACCAACACCAAAGCAAAGAAAAACACAGGCAGAAGTCGCAGAAAGGCAGCGGAGCTCATTCCTGGGTAAGTATCTGCACAGTTCAGCTTTAAACCTTCAGATGTTAGTTATATAGAGTTCCAAGTAGGAGTGTTAACTGACAGCAAATTGACTTGATTCACGATTCAATGGATTTTGATTCGGTTCAAAACAGTTTATTTACGCTAAAAAGCATGGCCACACTATGATTGCTTTAATTGTTATTGTAACATAGCTTATTATGTATATATACTAATAAATACACTATTTTAACAACTCGTGATTAATTTGATTTTTGCTATTTTAAATCAGTTATTAGCTAAAGTATATAAATCACAATTTAAAAGCCAGATTTATGCATATGAATATGGAGTATTTTAAATGTATGATTATTGCAAAAAATAGATCATACATTAAAAAAAAAAAGTTTGAGTCCTGGCTCGTGGACCTTTCCTGATCTCCCCCCCCCCCTCTCCTACTTCGATTTCCGTAACTGCTATATTGTCATATCAAAATGCGAAAATGGCGTTAAAATATAATTAAATGAATAAAAGAGCTTTGAGGCAACATGTTATAAATAAGAACTACTTAAATACCAATATTTTTTGCACGCCCCTTACTGTTAAACATATTTAAGTACAATTAAAGAATCGTTTTAAGTATACATAATTTATTTTATTCTAAGTTGAATTTTATTAAATGTTTGAATTTAGTGTATTGTTTGTATTTATTGAATGTTGAATCTGTGTCTGCCTTGAAATAGCCTGTGAAGATATGGCAAAATACTTAAATACAACAGATATTAATAAGATATATAATTACAGTTTAAAATTCAATATACAAACATGTCTAGATATTGTATTATTGTTAATATTACTATATATATATATATATTAGTATTTTATGTATTTTTCATTCTGGTAATCAAACAGGGTTCCTGAAAACAGCATTGTCATGGTAACGGAGAGTGAGAGACAATTTCTACGTAATGCTGCTGGAACCCGCAACATGAAACCTGATCTACCTAAAATAGGAGCCAACCCAGACAGCCCTCTCAAACACAGCGGTGAGGAAGTGATTTCCAGCTGTTCCTGTGTCTCACCACTGTATGTGTGCATGGCATCATAGCAGTGTCCCTGAACATCATAATGGCGCTGCAGTTGTTGAAGACAACATAAAACACAAATTTCAAAGTGCATTTAATTTGGATGGGGAGGGACATCTTATATCCATGAGGATTTGATTAAATAGTTTGCTCATGTTATTTTTGCATGTCATATGAATTGAATGTCTATTGTTTTCTATTTTAAAATGTAATTTATTCCTGTGATGGCAAAGTTGAATTTTCAGCAGCCATCACTTCAGTCTTTAGTGTCACATGAACCATCAGAAATCAGTGTGAATTAGAGATCTTTTGTAACATTTTAAGTGTCTTTACTGTCAGTTTTGATTAGTTTAATGTGTCTTTGCTGAATAAAAGTGTTTTTGTTTTTTTTACAATAAATCCCAATGAACCCCAAACTAGTGTATCCCAGTTTCAATAAAATAAAATATTAAGCAACACAACTGTTTTCAGCATTGATAATAATCAGAAGTGTTTCTTGAACACTAAATAAGCATATTAGAATGATTTCTGACGGATCGTGTGACCGGAGTAATAGCTGCTGAAAATTCAGTTTTACCATCACAAAAGTAAATTGCATTACAAATAACAAATTACAAAAACATGAAAAACAAATCATGATTATTCCAAACTTTGGGGAGAGTTACAGTATATCAGTTTTGTTCAACTGTTTCCTTTTACACAAACACAGGCACGTGTTTGAGCAGACCGAGGCGTAAATGTCCAGAGCGACGTCTGCAGTGGGAGTCAGGCTCTGATTCAAGCAGTTCATCGGGCAGTGTGAGAGCCAGCCGAGGGTCCTGGGGCAGCTGGAGTAGTGCCAGCAGCATAGAGGGAGAAAAGGACCCAAACAGACATCCCTGCAGGAGTAAGAGATCATGCGCTTGCTACGCTTTTATATTGAGCTGAAAAGAAAACGGACACTTTATCCACTGCAGTTTCCAAAACAAGTTCTATAAAATAGTATTTTAACCCTTTTTTTTATTATTATTTTTTTTAGGAGACAACATCCAGTACAACCCATATCCAAAAGATCGGGAATGTTACATGAACATGAACTACGACTACAAAACTCAAAGGTAAAATTCCCAGATTTTCTTAAAGAATTGGTTCACTTCCAGAATAAAAATTTCCTGATAATTTACTACCCTCATGTCATCCGAAATGTTCATGTCTTTCTTTCTTCAGTCGTAAAGAAATTAAGGTTTTTGAGGAAACCATTCCAGGATTTTTCTCCATATAGTGGACTTCAATGGGAGCCAACAGTTGAACGTTCAAATTTTAGTTTCAATGCAGCTTCAAAGGGCTCTACATGATCCCACCTGACTAATAAGGCTCTTATCTAGTGAAACGATTGGTAATTTTCTAAAAAAATTAAAAGGTATATACTTTTTAACCACAAATGCTCGTCTTGCACTAGCTCTGCGATGCGTGCCCGTGACTTCACAACATTACGTAGTCACGTAAGGCCTCGTACACACTGCAGCTAAATTCGGTTTTCAGTTGACCTTTTTCTCCTTAATTGCGTTCTGTACACACATAATTCACAAAAATACGGGAGTGATAACCGCATTAACTCCCGAAAATGACAGGTATTAACAACCGCATTTACAGAAATTATATGCAGTTTGTACAGAACCGAACCGAACAACTAGTTGTTAATGACGTATTTAAACACGCATCAGAAATGTGTCTTCGTCTGTATGTGAGATGCATTGCAGCTTCAAAGGGCTCTACATGATCCCACCTGACTAATAAGGCTCTTATCTAGTGAAACGATTGGTCATTTTCTAAAAAAATTAAAAGGTATATACTTTTTAACCACAAATGCTCGTCTTGCACTAGCTCTGCGATGCGTGCCCGTGACTTCACAACATTACGTAGTCACGTAAGGCCTCGTACACACTGCAGCTAAATTCGGTTTTCAGTTGACCTTTTTCTCCTTAATTGCGTTCTGTACACACATAATTCACAAAAATACGGGAGTGATAACCGCATTAACTCCCGAAAATGACAGGTATTAACAACCGCATTTACAGAAATTATATGCAGTTTGTACAGAACCGAACCGAACAACTAGTTGTTAATGACGTATTTAAACACGCATCAGAAATGTGTCTTCGTCTGTATGTGAGATGCAAGAAAATAACTGTGAAAGAAGTCTTAACTTAGCACAATTTTGACACGGGGATAGTTGTTCACGAGCCCTGCGGTAAAGTGTCAGTGTTGCCAGATCTTCATAGAAAAAAAAATCAACAAACCAGGACAAGCACCAAAAAAAACCTAAAACACCCAAATGCTTTGTTTTATAACACCAAAAACATCATATCTCATATCCGCAACAGACCAGTTTGTTAACTCCATAAAGTGCCTAGCTTTATAAGCCAAGACCAAACAATATGTCTAAAAGTGCTTGTAAATATGAGGACATGGCAACACTGCAAGACAGTGCTTTCTAAAGCAGCCTCCCGAGCATAAACAAAACACAGCACGTCTATCAGTGGCGGTTTAGTTCAAATCGACGGACAAAAAGAGTCTTTAGACAAAAAATGGTAGATACCAAATGGATCAATTTTTATTCACTCCTGCAAGACGCCAAAATGTTGCTATGGTTACAAATGCAGGAGTGACTTCTGTTCCGTACACACACGAAATGATAATTTACGGGACTCACTACCACATTTAAATGCGGTTGTCACTGCTGAAAATTGCAGTGTGTACGTGGCCGTTGAAAAGTAGTCACGTTCTTTGTCTTTGTACTCCGGTTCAAAAAGATAGAATAGGGCAAAAAAAAAAATCTCTTTCTCCTCCAACTTTTAAATTGTCCAACATCGTTGTTTTGTAAAGGACATTTGACTTTCTTTGCATTTTTGCTTTGCAAACACTGGGTTGGTACTTCTGCCTACGTCACACGTGACCTTTCCAACATGATTTCGGGATTTGTGAAGTCGAGCTAGTGCAAGACAAGCGTTTGTGGTTAAAAAGTATATAAATAAGTATATAACGATCCTTAACTAGACAAGACTGTTATTTTTCGGCTGGGATCGTGTAGAGCCCTTTGAAGCTGCATTTAAACTGAAATTTGGACCTTCAACCCATTGGCTCATTGAAAAATCCTGGGAGGTTTTCCTCAAAAACCTTCATTTCTTTTCGACTGAAGAAAGAAAGACATAAACATCTCTGATGACATGAGGGTGGGTAAATGATCAAGAAATGTTTATTCTGTAAGTGAACTAATCCTTTAAGTTTGCGGTGTTTTGACTTAAGAATCCTGAAAGTGTTTGATGATATATAAATGCATTTGTCCACAGCATGAACAATCTTTATGTCAGGGAACCATGCCAAAGCCCAGAAGTCTGTCCCGCCCCTGCAATCCCTCACACCTTTGCTGATGTAGCTGCAGGTGTGGACAAAAACATTGGTGAGGGACATTCACACGTTACACTTAAAAAGAGAATCACGGTTAAGATGCACACTCATATGTTTTAGTTTGGTTTCACCAGACATAATCGGCTCTAATGTGATTGAAGAGACATGGTCACCGGCCTCAATTCCTCTGACCAATGAATTCAGGTACAACATGACCGAATCCCTCCCGTTCGTCCCTCAGAGTCCCTCATCAGGATATGAGAGGTATGTCTCATAGGCTTTTTATTATATACTATCTATTTCGTTTTTGACTTCATATTATGTGTCCATACACAATCAGATAAAAATTCTTATGTGTCATTACTGTGAAGCTTCCCATGGAACAACGTGAACAGCCAATGTGCCGGTCAGTATCCCTATAGTGACCAGACCAACTACATGCCAACAGGTGAGGAGTTTTCTGTCACGAGGAGTTAAAATATATCACTGTACTACATAGTAACTAAAGGATGAGTCAACGTTTTCTTTGTTTTTTTTCTGTGAAGGTAATGGCAATTACCAAAATGCATTCTCATGCCATCAAAGCCAAACCGTGACCCACAGCCAACAGCCAGTGTGGGGTGAGAATGGAACCCATGACATGAACTCCACATGGGACACTGGCAGTTGTGTGGGCAGCAAGGTGAGATTTACATGAGTGTTTTTGTCAGGCACTTTCTTAAAATCAGAAGTCAACAGTGTTACCTTGAAAAGTATTGATATTTGAGGCAAGACACCCCAGGTGAATAGAATAAGATATTTAAGTAATAGATATCACCATACTTCCCTAGTTGATTGATTACATTAAGAATTGCAGACATTTTTGCAAGTTTTTCTGAAATGTTATTTTTAAATATGCAAATTATACTTTTACATATTACAAGTTTTTTTGGTTGTCTTTATCACTCCATAAATCAGAAAAAACTCTCAGTAGCCAAATAAACAATATTTTTGTTATTTTGATGCCATTTTCAATGACAGAGAAATGCTACGATTAAGGGTATACAATTTAAACCGTATCTAAATTAATGTACTTAATAACTGTAAGCAAAATATTTTCTTATTAACTGAAACTATAACAGAGATTATGATAGCTCAGAGGGGGTTAAATAATAATACTAATACTAATAACAGTAATATAATATATGATTATTACTAGTTTAGAGTGTATTGCCATTTGCACAAGTACATTGTAGTACAGATACATTGGAATTCTTGTGCATTTCTCCGAGTCAGCTTTTTTAAAGAAAAAGCCAAGGAAAAATTATTTAAAAGAAAAATCAGAGCAGCAAATATTTCCAAAAGTGCAAAAAAGAGACTGTACAAATGGACTTTCTAAATAAAATACACATTTTAATATGTTATTTCTTAGTCAAAAAAGTGTTATTTTTGTACTTTACACGGCACTGTAATATATTTAAATATAGTAATTATTTTACTTTACACTGCGGTAAAATTACAATATTTATTAATAAATTTTATTATTTATTATTTAATTGGCTTTTATTTTGGTGGAAAACTAGAAAGAGACCTTTATGTGTTTACAAACACTTCCTACAAATGTAGTGAAATCTTCTGTCCACAAAAAATGCTGTAAATGATGTGAATGTGAAACTGCATGTTAAACTCGCAGCACATTCAGAGATGGAGTTTGCTGCATTCACTGTGAACCGAGCCATTCTTGTAGACCCTGACAACGCGGAGTCATGAGCTGCTCGTGGAATAACACTGACACTCGACTAAAACATACAGCGCAAGGGTTTATACTTATCTAATAAAAATATGCACATTATGGCCTCACTGTTGGAGAGAAGACTTGGGGAGAAAGCATAGCTGACAACAGTGTATCCGAAGTGTTTTTAATATTTTGAATCAATATGCATGTTTTTGAGGATACTATAATGCATTTGTAAGAGTTGGAGTCTCGTGCTAACATTTAAACTAGTACATTACAATTAAGTGTGCAAAATAAAGAGTAGCAGATACTTGAACTATTAACACCCACAAATTGCAAGCAAATGCAGAAAAACGGTTTACACTGGCATCTTGGTTTAAAAGTTATTTGGACAGTATTATTCTGAGCTCCTTAGAAACACACTGTTTATTTACCAGCCTGATAAAATGTGTGTAGTTTGTCTTCATTGAGAAGTAGATGCTTGGAATATTAAAGCAATTTTTCCCTCATCATTTTTCTTTTTTTTTCCCCAGCCATACTTTTCAGGAACCAGAAGTCTGTCACCCATGTCCAGTCTATTTGGCTCCATCTGGACACCTCAAAGCGAGCCTTACCAGAGCCACTTCCACCTAGAGCGTTCCGTGCCGGTCTCGTCCCACTCACCCATCTCACCCGTCGCACCCTTCAGCCGCGAACCAGGCGGCGCCTGCCCGGGAAAACAATACTCCAGCTTCAATCCCTTTGGACCGCACATGAATTTGGACATATGGAACTCGTCTTCAAACCGGAGCTCCAACTCTCAGCTCTCCAACGATTCAGGCTACTGTGGGGATATGTGAGCGAACGGTGCTTTTCCAGCCTGATAAAATGTGTGTAGTTTGTCTTCATTGAGAAGTAGATGCTTGGAATATTAAAGCAATTTTTCCCTCATCATTTTTCATTTTTTTTCCCAGCCATACTTTTCAGGAACCAGAAGTCTGTCACCCATGTCCAGTCTATTTGGCTCCATCTGGACACCTCAAAGCGAGCCTTACCAGAGCCACTTCCACCTAGAGCGTTCCGTGCCGGTCTCGTCCCACTCACCCATCTCACCCGTCGCACCCTTCAGCCGCGAACCAGGCGGCGCCTGCCCGGGAAAACAATACTCCAGCTTCAATCCCTTTGGACCGCACATGAATTTGGACATATGGAACTCGTCTTCAAACCGGAGCTCCAACTCTCAGCTCTCCAACGATTCAGGCTACTGTGGGGATATGTGAGCAAACGGTGCTTTTGTTTTGAATAATAAGGAAAAACAGAATGTGCTTTTATCTCTAAAGGGGGAAAAATGTGAATATTCTTCTTTCTTTTATGTTTGATGTTGTGGTAAGGTTCAGCATTTTGTTGTATATTTTTCTAGATGTTTGGCAAGTTTGACCATTGAAAATTAAAAAAAAAAAAAAAGTTTTGTACTTGATTTTGTGTTGTGAATTTCTTTAGGTTTGCTTTGTCAGTGTTTTAAATACTGTAACATGCTAGTGAAAAAAAATTAAATACACTCTTGAAAATAAAGATGCTTCACGATGCCATAAAAGAACATTTTTTGTCTAAATGGTTCCATAAAGAACGTTTAACATCTGAAGAACCTTTGTTTCACAAAAGGTTCTTTGTGGCGAAAGAAGGTTCTTCAGATTTTTTTTCTTTGACTGAATGGTTCTTCTATGGCTTCGCTGTGAAGAAACTTTTAAGCACCTTTACTTTTAAGAGTACATCCTTGACAAAACATGAGCAAAACTGAATATTTTAAATTTAAACAATCAAAAACATTTCTATACCATTTACATGTTGGAAATACATTTAAAATAGATAATATTGACTATTTTTTTTATTAATTTTTTCCCCCTGCTCTTTTAAACTTAAGATCCATTCATTATAAAAATGTACCCTGCCTTCATGTCCCTTCTATTAGTTTTTGCAATTTTAAGCAAATCGAAACACGGACATGAAATGAATCGTGAATTGATGAATGGCTCAGGAGAAGGTGTTCTTGACTGGGAATTAAGGCTCATAGTCAACTGTGTTATCAAACTGACTCAGTTCACTCAGTAAAAACAGTAGACCATTTTACTGTATTTCTAGTGCTCCAAGGGTTTGTACTAAGTTTCCATCTGAGGTTCTAGCTTGCTTTCATAATCAAAGTACAACATGGAACAAATTACGCATCCTTATAAAATTAAGTACACAATCTTTCTATAGGTCTGTGTTTAGTCAATTAATGACTAGAATATATCCAAAACATCTCAAATAATAGTTTATTTATGTGCTGTGCAAAAAATGATATAACATGTCACCTGAATGTGGCATTAAGATCTACAAATGTAAAAGCGTAATTGGTTGCATGTCTTTTCATGTGATAATACAACAAAGAAGTAAAATGCAAGCTTTAATGCTACAAAAAAAAGCAGGTTTGTGGATATAAAGGGGAGAAATACATTTTGGAATGTACATCATGTAATATATTGTGTATTTTGTGCAAACAAGCAGCAATAGTTCCCTGTGTATGACAATCCAACTGTACAGGAGAACGGACATAAGACAAGGAAGATTTATCTGTGTGTGTGGCATAAATACACTTGAAAAGAACCCTGGGCACTTTTTCGTTTTTTTTAAGCATTATGAATATGAACACACAACATGGTTGGTTTGTCAACAACACAACACAACCACTCTCAGAACACATGAAGATTAGTAATTATAATGCATGTCTTCTGGTAAACATTTAACCAGGGGGCTATTATTAATAACAGCACTATACATATTTTTTGTGTTGCTAAATCACTAAGTGCATCTGGTGATTTGAGCATGTGATATTGTTTCTCTGAACAACACATTAACATTTATGGTTTAGAGAAATGACCACGGCTGATTTTTAAATGAACAGTGCAATGATATTAAAAAAGGAAATTTTGTTTACAATCTAAAAAGCATATCAAGTGATGTTCCTTGCATAATATGGGTGACTCAAGAGACTTAATTGCATTATAAGAACATTGTACCAACCACAGTTGTGCACATCACAGTCAATAGCAAAGAAGCACGTATATTGTTGCATATTTTATGAATATTCCTGACATCACTTTTAAACATAGGTCAAATATTATTGATACTAGCCCACCATAGAGATTTGTTTTGGGGGTTTTGTCTATTTGTTGTGCAGATATACAAATTCAAAATTAGTTTGGAATCGCATTACTTGCATTCTTATTATGCATGCCAATGCTTTGAAGAGTTCCCTTTTTAATCATCTGAACATTCAGATTTTTCAACATACAGTAGAAACATGAATGTTTTCCCTAATGTGTAGCAGTTTTTGAGTCAAAGGTGAAGAACTGCATAACTTACAACCAAGAATTACATTTCTGTTGTCATTTACTCTCACTCGTGTTGTTCCAAATCACTCTGACTTTCTTCCATGGAGCACAAAAGGTGATTTCTTTTTTACATAATAAAAGTGAATGAGAGAGATATGTATTAGTTTTCTTATATTACAATATTTTATATGCTAAATATATTAATATATATTTACATTGCTTATCTTCCTTTTCTCTGAGACTCTTAACAACATAATTAATGGCAACATTTTAGATTTAAGAGTTAAAGCAACCAGGAAGGTTTTGATCTTTTCCTCCCACAATGCCTTTGTATGGCTTGGAACCCGTTTATGGTTACAAGACTCTTTAATTACAAGAAAGGCCAGGATATTCTTCAAGAGAATTCCCTTTTACATCCCACAGAAGAAAGAAATCCTTAGTGGTTTGAGACAACCTGAGGCTAAATGACAGAATTTGTATTTCTGGAAAAGTTATTCCTTTATACTTCAAAACCAAAGAACCACGATCAGGGTACAGAGTCTGTTCTTCCGTCCAAGGTGAGGGTGTCACAAATGGAGCCACAACAACACAACTGCAATGCAATATGAGGGTCCCATTTGGCACAAGGGGGCGGCAGCTTTAAGGAAAAAGTGCAAGTATTTATTTTTAGAGATGAGAGTGCTATTGTAGATAACGGTATACTTTAAAACAATGGTTCCCAGAGTCTGCCACCACAATGTGGCCATCTGAGGTCAGAGCCAGTCCTTGTGGGCCATACAGAGGGTCTGCGGAGGTGTTGATATAGGACAGGAAGGATCCACTGCTGTCAAACACCTGGAGTCCCACAGAAAAGTGTGATGATAGGAAGATGTTAAATCTTTTATCTGACGTGTACTGCAAGTGATCACATTGTTAAACATATTTAATTAGTCTAAGCCTGTATTACCTGTATCCGGCTGTTGCCCCAGTCAGCCACTATAATATTGCCGTTGGCATCTACTGCCACACCTGTTGGTGCATTAAACTGCCCATTTCCTTCGCCATTTGACCCAAACTTCAGTAGGAACTCACCCTCTGGACTGAACACCTGCGATTTGATGACATAATCTGCATTAACTCATCAGTATTTAAAAAGACTTATGTTTTTGATTAACTTTGAACAGATATGAGCAAACTGTTATTCAAAAAGTAACCACAATTGGGGCTACATAATTTAGACAGGACATGACCTTTGAGGAACATAACATGGCAATATATTAGAATAGGTGTTTTACCTTTACAGAATGATTATGAAAATCAGTCACAATGATTTCATTATTTTGATTCACTGCGGCAAAGTGTGGACCTATGAAAAGGAAAGATAAAGAGTTGAACATTCAGCATTTGGTAACCTCAAGGCCTCGTCACATTAACCCACCCAATATGGCATTTCAGAAATGCGGCTTTGCCTTTCAGTTAAAAAATTGACTAATGGGAACACTATTTTAGATGCATGAACTGACAGATAAAGCCATTTGAAAAGCATGTGGTTATTAGATTAATGCTGCCTTCATGCTGTGACACTGTCACTCAAAGACACGTTTTATACCGCTCAATATATGAAGATGGTTTTATATCTATATATTTTAGTTTTAATGGTTTTACATGTTGTCTTAGCCATTTTAATCCTCTTAATCATTTTAATGTGTGGATGTCTTTAATCACATGACAGGAATCAGGAAGTAGACCAGTATAAAGCAAGCAGCATGACAAACAAACGGGGTCATTGACCAAACACTGAACACACTTGGATGGTGCACTTGTTTTATGGATTTACCATTCCAGTATCTCACACATCTTGGATTATCACTTTCTTTGGATTGTATATACACCGGTGGACAGTGTCGCCAATTTATCTACTTTGTAGCTAGACTAGCGACGTCCCTGCCCCTTTTGAGACTTTTGTCAAAAGTTTAGGGACAAATATAGCAACTTCTTGGACAAACCTTATCCAAGTTCTCATCTTGCCCACTGATATACATTCATCTTTATATAGGTCAGTGAATTTGCCATTGTGATATCATCTAGTGTAATTTAGCCACCAGTTTTAGCTACTTTCAATTGAAAGCAGTTGGCAACACTGCCGGTGGACACTTTTACCTTGGAACTTCAACCCACTAGGATTTTTAAGGACTGTTTTAGGGTACGATTCAAATGGGCAATCTGCTTTTAACAGCCTAAGTTATTCTAGTTTTATTGTGCCGTTTCAAGTTCCTTGTGCATTGTGTAAATACACTATTTATGCGGTCTACTTTTGTCATTTGTCTCATCTTTTTAAAAACACTTATTTTACCTCACACTGTATATAACCTGACCCCTTTTATTTATTGTAACAACTTCCGATAAGGCCGATCGTTACAATGTGCTTTCGGAAATGTTCTACTTCACATTTCTGAAGTCTAATTATGATTTAATCACATTCAAGTGCTTTGCTGTTGGATAGAACAGGAGTCGTGGAGGACATTCATGTCTGAAAGTATATGAATCATCGAGGATATTCTTGCCTATTTTTTGGGAAAACCTTATTAAAGCTAAAATGTACAGAAATATGTAACATATTTTGAATAAAACATAGCCCTAAAGTATACTTTTTACATAGTAAAATAGCTTGGTAATTTTCCTGGGTTTTTGTTTAAATAAATACTACTGTATATCCCCTGTGTGAAATGCATCAAATAGTTATTCATATATGTTAATTGCAAAATATAGATGTTTTGGGAAAAACTAAACTTAAGTCAATACAACAATGTTTTTTTCAGTATTTCTGATCAAATAAATGTATAGCTTGATTAGCATAAGAGACTTCTTTCAAAAACATTAAAAACTATAGTGTGTCCAAACTTTTGATACATTACAGTACTGTATGTACATATTAATCAAACTTTATCTAAGGTAATCTATTTTTTGTTTGTTGAGGATGTTATTATAGCTGTGATAAAATTATTATTATTATTATTATTATTATTATTATTTTTCAGTAATTTATTCACAGTTCCTGAATACCACTTCAGTAAATGAACATCAGTGCTTATATATTTTTTCCTAGCTGGGTATGGGCAGGATTTCTCCCTCCCATTTAACCAATATTAACTATGATATTGTCATATTATTAATATTAATAAATATGATTTTAGCCTACGCATTGTATTGCTACCTTAAATAGCCTATACAAAAGCACAATTTAGAAGTTACACACATCGGAGGTACTTTTTTGAAACATTAAATAAAATGGTCTAGTGCGTTTGCTTTTTGAATTTGAATACAAAGTTCTTTGTTTTTACTTTTGTAGCTATTTTGCTAGTCAGCTCTCGATTTACTGTCATCAAATCATTTACTGTACGCGCAAATTCAAAGCGTCGTGTCTGGGCGCATCAGTGCTCGCGCTCTTTTAAACCTCGTAATAAATTGGTGAATGATCTGTCCAGAAACAACCCTGATCGATGTACAAGTTTATATTTAGAATACATTGCAGTCACTCCAAAAATAAAAGACGACAACAACTCACACACCTGCATTATGAGCTGTGCTTCTTTGCGTGCCTATTTAGCCATTTGCTTCAGCACCTGAAGGATGTGTTAGTTACGCAAACATTCAGAAGGCGGGACCCGCTTTGAAACGGCAACATTAACTGGTTTAATTGCAGGTGAGTGACAATTCAGCAATATCCAGTGAACAATGAGGCTAGTATTTTGCTGTCCATGGACTGGCGTATAGGGAATGTTACAATTTTGGAGGCCCCTCGCGATTTACTGTCATCAAATCATTTACTGTACGCGCAAATTCAAAGCGTCGTGTCTGGGCGCATCAGTGCTCGCGCTCTTTTAAACCTCGTAATAAATTGGTGAATGATCTGTCCAGAAACAACCCTGATCGATGTACAAGTTTATATTTAGAATACATTGCAGTCACTCCAGAAATAAAAGACGACAACAACTCACACACCTGCATTATGAGCTGTGCTTCTTTGCGTGCCTATTTAGCCGTTTGCTTCAGCACCTGAAGGATGTGTTAGTTACGCAAACATTCAGAAGGCGGGACCCGCTTTGAAACGGCAACATTAACTGGTTTAATTGCAGGTGAGTGACAATTCAGCAATATCCAGTGAACAATGAGGCTAGTATTTTGCTGTCCATGGACTGGCGTATAGGGAATGTTACAATTTTGGAGGCCCCTCCTCAAAGCCCGAGGCCCTAGGCAAATCACCTGCTCTGCCTGTAGCTAGAGCCAGTGTTCTGATGATTTGTGCTACCCTGTCAGATTTTGCTACCTCCCATTAAAACAGATGGTAGCATAATTCGATAGCGAAAAGTGCTACCTATCAGATTTTGCGTCCAGAATGATATTAATAAGGTGTGAGGCTTTATTAACATGCACACCTACCCCAACCCTAAACCTACCCTTACAGTAGGATAAATACAGTGTTGGTAGCATAATCTGATAGGTAGCATTATTTGTCAGAACACCGGCCCTGCTCCTCTGTCATGTTTAAAGTTTATGGCCTGGCCAATTCAGAAACTCTGCTATCAAAATGATCTCAGTCTCCCAGTCACAAATTGTACATGATTTTACAATTCATGTCTAATTTCCAATTAGAAAACCTGTATTTATGATAATTTTGATAGCATGTGAGGGCTGCATAAATGTCAGTATGTAACCTAGGTAAGTACCTGCAAACTGCTTGTCACTGTTGCCTCGGTTTCCAAACTTAGATACAAGTTTTCCATTGGGCTGGAAAATGAAGACGCAGCAGGATTTATTGTCAACCACAATGATGTGGCCATTTCTATCAACCGCTACACCCTTAGGACCCATGAGCTTCCCTGAGCCAATTTTAGTCTGCAAAAACACACAGAGAACAGAAAGAGAAAACAAAGTTACCACAATTCAGTCTACTGAAAGAATTTTCAGTGTTTTTGAAGGTAAGTATTTGGTAAAAAGAAATTATTTGCCACAAATTCTAGCACCATAAACATAAAAACTTGCAGATGCAGATACCTTAAACTTGCCATCACAGGAGAAAATGCTGACCCATTTGTTATCATAGTCAGCAATGATGATGTCACCATTAGGGTGCACAGCAACACCAGTTGGCCGTTGAAGCTGTCCTGGTGATCGGCCCCTCACTCCAAAACGACTCTTAAATAGTCCATCATTTGAAAATATCTATAAATAAAACAATTCATTTTCTTACAGATGTTTCACCTAAATTCAATAGGCAATAAGCAATCTGCAGAATGATGGTAAAAGACTGGATTTATAATGTGATTAAACAGGTGCAGCATTTTATACCTGAACACACTGATTATTACTATCCGCTATCAGGACCTTGCCAATAGAAGCAGCAGCAACTCCCTGCAGATTGGTGAATTCACCCTTATTTCTGCCTTTAGTTCCTTTGGGACAAAAAAAATACATATACAGGTTTTATATATTGCATCTTTTACTTATATACATACACATGCACACATACAAATATAAATCATAATGGTCACACTTTATTTTAAGGTTCAATTCTCGCTATTAAAAAACCATTAACTATGCTTTTTGCCTCAATAGACTCTTAATCGGCTGCTTATTAGTAGTTAGTAAGGTAGTTGTTAAGTTTAGGTATTGGGTAGGATTAGGGATGTAGAATATGATCATGCAGAATATGTGCTTTGTAAGTACTAATAAACAGCCAATATGTTAATACGCATGCTAATTATAATAATAAGCAGCTAGGTAATAGTGAGAATTGGTCCCCATACTAAAGTGTTACCATCATAAACATAACTATGTATATTTACTACCTATATTATTACGTATTCATATAACATTTGAAAAGGAATATTATCCTTCATACTTATTATATTATTGTGATGCCTAAATTCATTCATGTTTTTCTTAACTAATTAGTATAGATTAATATCTATACTAATTTAAAATAGATTATATAATATTTATAAATATATTTTTTGACTGACAAAGACCTTGTTTGGGTCACAACATTGCAATATATTAAAGTTTTACAAGAGCAGATAACAGTAAAACTGTGTGCCGTTTTTTTGTTTTTGATTAGGTGTTACAAAAGCGATGTATGTTCATTATACCAATTCGAAACATGAGGTCATCTTCAATTGGGTTTTCTTTCCGTTTGCCCGTGCTGTACATGCTGGCGGGGCGCTTGATGGCAAGCTGTTTCACATGGCTACTTCCTGGAGATTTGAGACGTTTCTTGCCTCCGTCTGCAGTCAGGGAGATGTCGGTCAATTTTCTGGCACGTATGCTGAACGGGCTGCCCCTAATAGGCTGATCGTAGAGCTTTAGCGAGAGCGTGAAGCGGCCCTCACACGGGACTGTGTATACAAACTCATAAGTGCCATTTTTATGATCTGTGACTTCACCTTCCCCCACTACGGTGCCATCAGAGGCAGAAAGATCAGCTATTAGCAGAGCATTTCCTGTCCGGCACAATCCTCCATCTCTGTCTTTTGTTGTTATGGTCACAGAAGTAGGCTGCCCCACGATACAATGCCTCAGGCCTTCACCGGTGGCAACAGTTTCTGCAGCAACAGCATTGGTGGTTATTATAACACCAAGGTTGTGGATGGATTTGCGAAGACCGTCGGTCTCCACCAAGAAGTCAAGCTGGCTGTTCTCCTCTGGCCGAAGTGGGAGCTCCTGACTTGCCAGCTCATCAAGACGCTCACTCATCTGCTTCTTGACCAATAGGACTTCAGCTTCCGAGCCGTGATTAAGAGCCTGCTCTGTGAAACTGCAGCTGCTGCGAATGCCCTCCTGCCCCTGCAGCAACGACTCCAGCTGGGCTTGCAACACCTGCAGTGACACATTAGTGATATATTCATAAACATACATGTATAAACACTTACACACACACAGATAAGATTCTGTATGTTTTTCTAGATCACTAATCAAATGCAACAAATGTGTGTAATATATATATATATATATATATATATATATATATATATATATATATATATACACACAC
>NW_015505467.1:860586-891985 GCF_001515645.1 Sinocyclocheilus grahami | reverse complement strand
TATTTTTTTAAGTCTCCTGCTCACCAAGGCTGCACTTATTAAAAAAAAAAAAAAAACAGTAAAAGCAACAATATTGAGAAATATAACAATTAAAAATAACTATTTTAAATTTTAATATATTTTAAAATGTAATTTTAAATAATTCAGCATCATTACACTTACATTACTTCAGTGTCAAATGATCCTTCAGAAATAATTATAATATTTGCTGCTCAAGAAACATTTATTATTATTGCTGCTTCATATTTGTGTGGAAACCGTGATGCGTTTTTCAGAATTAATTTTATATATAGTAACCAATGTAATGTAATGTAATAATGTGGCAATGCTTCTGATGCTTTTGGGAGACGCAGCCCTATTTGAACAAGCACTGTGAGCCATGCGTCAGCAGCGAACGCTGTCTGTGATTGATTGGTTCTGTCTTTCAGCATTTGCGTGTGTTCCGATGAGCAGGAGAAATGGTTCTATCCAACACAATTATTCGCTAATATAGTCTATTTTTCCACTTAGAAGCTTTTTTTATGCACCGAATTTCTTGATAAGTAAATAAAATTAATGTTTAAAAAAATGCACTTTAGAATCGATATTTTTACGTGAGGATCGATACTTTCGATACTGATGTTGTATGTTATACTTAAGGATCGATCCGCCCATCCCTACCAATGAGCTCGCTGCTCAACATTCAAATATATGACTAGTGCTTGCCGTAGCAGTTGCAGCTTGCTTCAGAAACCCTCCACCTTCCCCAGCTCCACCTGTATAGATCTGCTATGAGGTGATTCATGTACGCTATATGGGGGTTATTTCATGTATGTTATATTTGCAGCAGCAATATTTCTTACATGCTCACAGCAGCATGTTGTGGATGTATTGGCAGTAGCAAGTCTCGGTACTTGCTCTGCCACAGCAGCAGCGTAGCAGATCTATTCTGCCAAGACCAAATACATTAACATTGTCAGCTTCGTAAAATTAAGTTTGAACCACTGATGCCACATGGACTATTTTATCAATGTCTTTGCTTCGTTTCTGGGCCTGGGAACATTTCAGTTGCATTGCTGCCTATGCAGAGTCAGAGAGCTCTCGGATTTCATCAAAATATCTTCATTTGAGTTCCGAAGATAAAATAAGCTCTTACGGGTTTGGAACGACATGAGGGTGTGTGATTAATGACAGTATTTAATTTTTTTGGTGAACTATCCCTTTAAATCCTTTGTATAGAAGGTAAAGCACAAGATGCTGGAACATTCTCAAATCATGCTGGACAACATGACGTTCAGGTTTTCTATCAAACTCCTTGATATACTTGATTTAACATGCTGTGAATTTTGCAAAACTAAAACCAAAAATCTGATATTCATTAAAAAGTTGAACTGTTATGCTGACAATATAATTTGTAGAAACTCTACTTTAGTTTACAGAAGCCAATACTACATAGTAATTATTTATATAAAGTATAGAGCATATATCTACTAAAATAATATACTTAATACATATGAAATTAATGCAATAAATATTTAATATACAATATAATAATGTATACATTTAATACATTATATATTCTATACAATTTATTTAATTTATTTATAATAATATAAATTTTTATATTAGAATGATTTCTGAAGAATTATTTGATACTAAAGACTGGAGTAATGACTGCTGAAAATTCAGATCTGCCATCACAAGAATACAAAACAGTTTACAAAAATACAAAATAGTTAAATAGTAATAATATTTCACAATATTACTGTTTTTACTGTATTTTTATCAAATGAATGCAGCCTTGGTTAGCATAAGATTTTCAAAAACATTAGTAAAAAAATTCCCAAACACCAATTTTTTACTAAAGAATTAAAAACGTAAGCATTTGAACTAGTGGACCCCACTGTATGTGTTAAAGAAATATTATAAGTTAATCAGAGCTAAAAGAATGTACTGGACAACATAACAGTCAGCTCTAAATGAACAATAATTCCTGACATGCATCTATCAGACAAAAAAGGGGTCTGGTACATCAGTCGTCACAGAATGACAGTGACACTGGTTAAGGACCAAATGCACTAAAGCATTGACAGATCCATGCTTTGATAAATCAATGATCCACACACAAATAACACCACTTACATCTTGAGTATGTTCAATCATTAACCACAACCATCATAAAAACATCACATGAGAAAAAACTTGACAAGCATTTTGATTCTCAAACGCTAAAAACAAAACTCCATAAAGAAAACTGAATCCAGAATCCTACCGCACCTCAACTTGTTTATCACAGTCCTCTTCCATTACAAAGCCTCAAACTATGTGCGCCTGTTAGCGACTAGCTGTGCTGCCTTTGTTTACTTTGTGTTTAAGGGCTCAGGTGATTTTGTAGTTGGTCTGGTTCTCCCAGATGAATCATTCCCATGTGACGCACTGCCAGCTGCCAGGACTGATGTCAGACCCTCACAGAAGCATATGCTACAGTTATTGATTGGTTTAATCATTCATCACAGCAAGACAGTGTGAATGATACCAGAGGAGCCAGGATGGATGGGTGTAAAATAACAGTGCAGGAAATAAAGTCTGGTCTGCTTTGCAACTTGTTCCAGTCAAGAACTGCTTACCTAGACATGCATATAAAACAGCCACTCACAATTCACTAGATTTTATGCAACGTTTAGGGGTAGTTAAATCTGAATCGGTTGATACTATAACCAAAGAAATAATCTGACCATGTGTAGAATTAAGGCTAATGTTGAAAACAAAACAAAATGCTGAATATCTTGCTAAATATTTGAGGGAAAAGCCGGGTTTCTAATAACAACATTACAAAAGTTATGGCGTCTAGATAAGTGTACTAGCCTTCTGTTTGAGTCCGTAGTTGACCTCCAGCTCCATCAGCAGAACACTTTTGCGTACGTTTAGGGTCTTCTGAAGCTCCTCAAAAGTTGTATGAATCACTTCTTCTATTGAACTCTTCTGATTGCTCAGTTGCTGTAGAATATCAGACAAAACCTCCAGCGCAGAGTCAATTTCTGGCAGTCTAAAAAAAAAAAAAAAAGGAGAAAGTTACATATTTGATCTATTTTTATGTTACTTTTCTATCATTTTTTGCACACTACCAGTCAAACATTTGGACAAATCTACTCTTTCTTTGTCATTTATATCACTACTATTTCCCACATAGTAGAATCATAGTAACGACATCAAAACTATAAAACAGGGGTGTCCAGTTTTGCATATATTTAAATAATTTAATGCGATTCATAATGTTTTGTACTTGACTTTTACTAATGGTTTTAATTTTTTGTTTTTCACTTTTGCATTTAGTTTTGTCTCACTTATTGTGTACTACACACTTAAGCACATTCTTTTGCTGCACTAAATTAGTGTTTATAATGTAGTTATGAAAATAGTTGACATGAAATTTAAAACAATGAAGAGTCAAATTTGAAATTCAACCTTTAATTCTATTATAAAATATTTATACCAGCCATTTTTAATGGCTATTATTATTATTTTATTATTAAAACCAGGGCCAGCATATTATCGCTATACGATTTATATTTGTACTGTGAATATAAATAAATCATGTAGATATTAATATGCTGGTCCTGGTTTTAATAATAAAATAATAATAATAATAATAGCCAAGATAGCAAGCAACCATTTACAACAATGAAAGTCAATGTTGATGTGTCAATGCTAACTGCATTGAATTAATATTACAAAGTGGTGTTGGTTTAATATCACTTCTGCACCCACAATTAATGAAATGAGTGAGATTTCAACAGAGAAATAATAAAGTAGATGCATCATTGTTCAAATTGTACCAGAGAAGTATGACATCATCAGGTGATTCAGCAAACAAGACTTCTGTATAGGATGCATCTGTTTTCTCTTTAATGAGGAAATATCAGTTTGACTACTGAGAAGTGCAGATGCAAAACAAAAATGGGTGTTTCTTAATCAGTAAGAATTGTATACTACAGTGGGTGATCAGAACAAATCAGGTAATGCAGTTGAAAAGGTCTATTATGTTTGAAAATGCCCCACAGATTGGGTAACACCCATTATAATTCCACAGAGATATATTTTCATGATGCTGTGGTCATAAACAGCAAATCAATGTTTATTCAATATCCTTGTCTCCACCCATGTGTGCTGTCAGTTTTCATCAAACTTTCGATGTCGATACTTTAAATATTGAAATGTCAACCTCAACCAAGGTGATGGTTTGGATAAATACTCGACATTGTATCAATGTCACCTTGCTATCTGGGATTATTTGGTGTTTAATGGTGCAATGACTAATTCACAGGAGTAAATTCCAGGAGTTAAGACCATTGCACACTGAGTCCGAATGTTTCGTTCAAACGTTGAAAAATAAAAATAAAAACTTTTGTCCGTCATAAAAGATTAGCATCTGGTTCGATTTTCTGCGTTTTTCGCAACCGTAGCAAGCATTTTGAGAGGTGTTTTGACAATTCAATCAATTAATCAAATCAATTAGTACGCATCGGACTCAGTGTGCAAGGTTTCTGCGCATGACGAATTTTTAGGATGATGAATATGAAAAAAAAAGCATACGAACATTTCGGAGTCAGTGTGCAAGGACCTTTACTGTGTATTCATTTGCTTTTCTCCATTCTGCATAATCAGGCCTATTTTTAATGAGAAATTTTGCTGCTTAAACATAAAACAACATAAATTTAAATTCTGTAGCAATGTGAGCGTATGTTACATGCCTGTTTTTGACGGCGTCCAGCTGCTCCTGTAGCGAGGCTTTGTGCTGTTCTAGAACATCCTTGAGCGGGACGGTGGCGTGTTCTGCATGTTCGGCACTAGTACACTCCTCACACATGGCTGTCTCACATGGTGGACAGTAGAACTCCATTAGCTGATGACAAGAAAGGGAGAGCTGAATATCATACTGAATATGAATGCCCTTATAAATTATATTATTATGTTCTCCCTTTGCAAAAACTTGCCTGGAGGAAAATACTTCTAACATACAGTAACATACAGTGAGGCGTCTGTACACTACAGATTTTTGAAAGTTTTTTTATGCTGTGCTGCTGTGTAATTCTTACATTTCCTCCATGATTGGGACAGGAGAGTGGTTGTCCAGTGGCCACTCCGTTGATAGCGTCAGTGCAGTCCTCACTGAGGTTAGTGTCTGGGCTCCTCTTTAGCACCTCCATCAGGTTGGTGATGAAGAAATTACTCTGAAGTGCCGCCACACCCTTCTCCGGCAGGATGGAGGTCTGACGGCACACGGGGCAAGACAGAGTCAGACTGTGGGCAGGAATGTAGTTCTGCAGACACCTGGAGAAACAGGAACAGGTTACTGAAAAAACAACTTCGGTGGCAGTGCCTGGCTATCACAACAAATACATATTAATTTGTGTACTACTGTAAGTGTTTGAGTGATAAATCAAACATTGGGCTGTCAAAAACAGACATTGTGACCAACTTTTCTTCTCTATTGTGACATACTGTATATCTGAGCAAAACGACTTATCAAGCAGGGGGGAAAAAAGCAGTGCAGGAATTGATCTTGTCCATCGGGAATTGACTGGATCATAGAAGTTTGGTGACACGGCAAACTAAATGGATGATTGTAACATGGGGCAAAATAAATATGCTAGGGCTATTCAAACAAAACAGCCTGACTGGGTAAAAAATATAAACAAACATAAAATACTTTTGGAAATATTTTAGATCTAATTTACAGCATTGTCATATCAAAGTAAAGGTTAATGTGGTTTATGTATATTACACTTATACTGTAAGTGTAATATACATAATAATAATAGATCTTACACTTACGCATACCTTGCATAGCATAAACAGGTTTATCATCTTTTAAAATAGAAACCGCTTACAATATCTTTCTTTATTGTCCATGTATTTGTTTCAGTACATCCTAGGACAAATTTTTACATTATTTCTTGTTTTGGTGTCTGCCTTCTTGTTTGTTTCTCTTTTATGGACAAGTCTGATTGCCATCAAGTGTCAGCAATAATGACTACTAATCACTCCCCTGTCATTATTGGCCAATGAGAGGAAGTGTAATGGGATAAATGCTGGGTGATAAGGTGAGCTGCAGCTTTGAAGTAATATATTGTTGTGCTTCCTCCTGCATTAACAAAATTGTCAGTTTTGAGCTTATGTAATGTTAATTTTGCATATTGTTATTGTTGTTGCATATAAGTTGTGCTCTTCATATTATAAAGCTATCTAATCAGTAAAATCACCTTTACAATAATGTAAAGGTTAATGTAATAATGTAATTTACACTCAGCTAACAAAACAAATATTTAATAATTGTAAATAATTTGAGCAATAAAAAAATTTAATTGAGCAATATAATGTAGGTCCAAAAATTACATACCTTTCACAGAAGGTGTGAAGACAGGGAAGGACCTTGGGATTGTTGTAGCGATCCAGACAGATGCTGCAAATCAGGAACTGTTTGTCGATCTGACGCACCACAGGACTTGGGAGGGTAGAAGCTTCAGTTGCCATCCTAACACTCTGTCAAAGACCTCCCACACTCCTTCAGCCCTGACCCTGTGGAGAGGATATTGGAGTTAATACAAATAGATGATAAAATAAAAATTAGATGGATGTTTTTCCTGGGAAGGCCCACAAGGTGTAGCTATTTCTTTTGTATGAAAATAAACTGCATTAATTCATACAAACAAGGTGCTAGAGGCAGCAGTAAATATCACATCACAACACTGGAATCCCAGTTCTCACAAAATCTTGAGTTTTTAACCATTACAAGGCCGATTAATAATTAAAGCGTGCTGTATTGACTTATGTCTGTGTTAAAGTGAGCAGCAAGTCCAAATGAATAATCTAAAAGGTAAAACATCAGCCATGACTCAGATGAACAGTAAGATGATAATAGAGTGCTATAGGGAGGGATGACATATTTTTGTAAGCCAAAAGCCTGAAAAGGGTTTTAGCACTTCTAGTTCCATCGCCTTGAAGTCAATGGGTTTTTGAATTCATCTTTGGTTAAATGCCTGAAATACGATCTGTGGTTAAAGGGGTCATATGATGCGATTTCAAGTTTTCCTTTCTCTTTGGAGTGTTACAAGCTGATTGTGCATAGATAAGATCCCTGAAGTTAAAATAATGTGTTTTTTGAACATTAAAGCACGTCAACATATTCTGTTACACCAAATACACAGAATAATGATCTTTAAAAAAGCATCATATGACCCCTTTAACACAAGCAAACAAGATATTTTCACAGTTTATTTTACAACATATCAGTAATACCTACTCTAATTAATTATTTTTTTTAAGATTTAGCTTTTCTTGAAAAAGCCGTTTGCTAACAAGTACTTAAATGGGACTATAGAGTTTGTTAGGGACATTAAACATTATCACACTAGTCTGCTTTTACAGCCTCATTGTGTTTAGAATTATGCTCTTGCAAACTATTGTATCTCCATCTTTTAGAGAATTTTTTATATACAAATTTAAAGAGTTGTCAGAAGCCTAATGGTGGTGATGTTGAAGTCATGAAACCATAGTTTGTTAATACCCTATATTTACCTACATTTAGCTTGTATTTTGGTTTCAGAATTCAAACAAGTTTTCTTTTGTGAAGGTTATCGTGATGAGCAAAATGTGTAAGAGTCAGTTTCATTGGTCACAGAGCTTATTTTCTGCAATAATCCAAAAGCCAATTAAAAACTCTTATTAAGAAATTGTATTATTATTAATATAGGCTATATACGTGTCTAAGCAAATTAAATTTGATAATACTTTAGAAATTAAATTCATTGTTTTACAATTTTATACTGTGAAGTATGAAAAATTAATAGAGCCTGTTCATTTTGAGGTTTGATTTACATTACATTAGATTTGATTTAGATGATAAATATTACATTTAACAGTGTTATTAAATGATTAGTGCATTTTCCACTTTTTTCACAGCTGTATTTTAAAGACACTTATATAATATTATATAATAAAATTATAAAAATATTTTTTTTATTTAAAAACAGAGTTTTTAAGAGCACACAATGTTTTCAGAACAGATACAGCCATTGCAGTACATTTTTAATTAGGCATTTAAAAGCTGTCTGTTTTAATGCACACATTGCACAAAGTCAAGCAGAAGAATGTTCCAGATGTCCTGAGTGCTGAGCAGAGCAGAATCATGCATCTGCGAGTCCATCCACTGACCACAAAGTGCTCAGTGAAAGTAGAACTCTAAATACAGGCTTCTGGACAATATCTATGTAACAGACTGGAAAAGACAGTCTGGTGTGGCATATGAAAGCTCATAAAGAGAAAATATACGGGCTTGTCTGCAATGGATGCTGTATAAGGTAATAATTTTAGAGTGAAACATAAATCTCTTACATATTTGGAAACCTATTCAAGTCTAACAAAGCAACACACTCTTATTGTGGATAGATCGTAAACACTGGAAAAAACAACTTTCCCATAAAAATTCTGTCAAATTAAAGGGATAGTTCACCTAAAATTGAAAACTCTGTCATCATTTATTCACCCTCAAGTTGATCCAAACCTAAATGAGTTTCTTTCTTCTGTTGAACACAAAAGATATTTGGGGCAAATATACAATGGAAGTCAACTATTTTCTTCAAAAATAGTACTTTGCACACCCGAATCTGTAGTATGTGCGTCGAGTAAACGTTCAAAATAAACCAAAACAATGTAACCAACATTCTTCAAAATATCTTCTTTTATGTTCAACAAAAAAAAGGAAATTCGTACAGGTTTGGAACAACACTTTACCTTATCAAGAACACAAATACAGTAATAAAAACAAGTTCTAAAATTTGATCTTTAATGACAAACAGACAGCTTGTCTCATCCAGTCCATTCTCAGTGGTGAGGAAAATTGAGACTTCATGCTATAAGATTAAAATGCTTCAGGTTACCACAATACCAGTATGGTTCCACTCAAACCCATTTGTTCTGTAATTGCTATCATTTCCTGTGGGGAGTAGATCAATCCTGTTTCTTTTCTTTGTGTTTTTTTCCTTTTATGTTGCTCTGCCTCCAGCACTGTCCTTTGAGCTAGATGATCTTGATCATAAGCTCTTCTTCTTATCAGTAACACTACTTTTTTAAGCATAGCTACTGTGTGAGCGTCTTGTCCTTGTAACCCATTTCAACTCAATTCCTAATTCCAATACTACATGTCAAAGTTGTGCAAAGTCATTGGTACTGAAGGGCACTGCTCTGTACCACGGGTTGTTACTATTTAACTAAAACTAAAAGCATTACAATTAAAATTGTTTTGGTAATTGAAACAAAGCTGAAATAAAATTAAATATAAATATTAGATGAAAACATTAAATATACACTTAACTGTACTAAAACTACAAAGGAAATAAACATTAATTAACAGCTATAGAAATATTTAATAAAAAATATAAAATCACATAAGTAAAAATTACTCAAACTTAAACAAAAAATGTTATTAAAAAAACGGACAGTACATAATATTATATAACAGTATTCTAAAACAGTTCTGTATTATGTAAATATACTGTGACATTCAAAAAACATTCTCCTCAGCTAAAACTAAACTGCAACTAGCTTATTCTGTACTTCTGTAAAATTCTGACATGAGACAGTGGAATGCACTTTAACGCATGAACACACATTTACACATCAACAATGCCTGTTTATTATTTATAAACCTGACATGCCCAGTTGCAATAAGGAAATAGAGAGGAAGTAGTACATCATTGATAACATCAGAAGAACTAATGATAAGTGTAAGTTGTGAGAGCATCTGTCAGACATTGTGATGTTCCTGACTGTGCTATTTACATATCATACAACTGTATATATTAAAACTGAAAATCAGCTGGAAAAAATGGCTAGGGAGACACCGGTTTTAGAGATGAAACAAGCAATTTATGAGAAAACATCCACAAACTGCCATCTGAGATTTGATTCAAAGAAAGTGCAGATTAGCTTGCAATGTAGGGCATGTCACAAATACTGTAGATCAGTAAGATGGAAAGAAGCAGGACACATCCACAGTGCTGAAGTGGATCCCTCAAGGGCATCATCCACCCCCTCATTCTGAGCTTCACCGAAACCATATCACCATAGCAACACTGAGAGACGGAAAGAGGCCGTGAACATCTGAACCAGAGCATAAGGGGGTGTTCACACAGGACAAGTTCTTAAATTAAAATCAGCTGCTAGACGGAATGCAACAGAAGTGAATTAACTCCCATATACTGCTGCTTATATGACAATGATAACATATTCTAATACAGGTGCATCTCAATAAATTAGAATGTCATGGAAAAGTTCATTTATTTCAATAATTCAACTCAAATTGTGAAACTTGTGTATTAAATAAATTCAATGCACACAGACTGAAGTAGTTTAAGTCTTTGGTTCTTTTAATTGTGATGGCCAAGCTTTGGCAATGAATGTTTGTGGCTTACCCTCCTTGTGAAGGGTGTCAATGATTGTCTTCTGGACAACTGTCAGATCAGCAGTCTCCCCCATGATTGTGTAGCCTAGTGAACCAAACTGAGAGACCATTTTGAAGGCTCAGGAAACCTTTGCAGGTGTTTTGAGTTGATTAGCTGATTGGCATGTCACCATATTCTAATTTGTTGAGATAGTGAATTGGTGGGGTTTTGTTAAATGTGAGTTAAAATCATCACAATTTAAAGAACCAAAGACTTAAACTACTTCAGTCTGTGTGCATTGAATTTATTTAATACACAAGTTTCACAATTTGAGTTGAATTACTGAAATAAATGAACTTTTCCACGACATTCTAATTTATTGAGATGCACCTGTATGTGTCACAGATCGGCCAGACTCTGTCACCTCCCAATCATCACAACGATCCCTCTCACCTGAGTTCTGAGCACCTGCACCTGTCACTAATCAAGCACCTCATCAACCAGCCTGCATAAAAGCACACACCTCAGACACCCTCATGGTCCGGTCTCGTATACACGTAGAGGACTCAATGACTTTGCTACTGCTTCCATTTGAATTCTTCCTGCATTACTTACCTCCTGTGGTCCTCCTAGTGTCTCCTCATCTCCAAGTGTCTTCTGTTCCTCCTAGTTCCCGGATCGCTGAGGTGTGTGCTCCTCCTGCCTGCATTCCAGCTCCTGTACAGCCAAAGACCCGGATTACCCCGCTCATCATATCCTTCGACCTATTCCCTCACCATCACATCCTCGGAACCCTACCCCAGTACTCTCTGTGACCCAATAAACCTGTTTGATGGAGACGGCGATGGACGATGCCCCCCTCAACCATCTGCTCTGGCTTGGGCCAACTCCCATCGCCCCTTGGACCTCCCAGACACCACTGGCCTGTGTTGGAGAGAAGGCGGTGTCTGGGGAGTGTCCAGTCCCGAGCCAGAACCAGTCCACCGCCGTCCGCGGCTTCCCCAAGTCAGCCGGCAGTTAGTGTGGCAAGCCGAGAGGACGTTAGTGTGGCAAGCCGAGAGGACGTTAGTGTGGCAAGCCGAGAGGATGTTAGTGTGGCAAGCCCCAAGGATGAATATCGCTCCAGTGCCGGCTCCAGCCCCAGCCCCAGCCCCAGAGCTCGCTCCAGTGTCGGCTCCAGCCCCAGAGCTCACTCCAGTCCCAGCTCCTCGAAGGCGCTTTGCTGTGCCTGCTCCTCCAGAGCGCCCTCCAGTGCCAGCACCACGGAAGTGCTACCCTGATCCCCAGTTCAGCCCAGGAAGGGCTCCTGATCCCCAGTCCAGCCCAGGGAGGGCTCCTGTCCCCGAGTCCAGCCCAGGGAGGGCTCCTGTCCCCCGGTTAAGCCCAGGGAGGGCTCCAGGCCCCGAGTACAGCCCCGTAGATTTCCCCAAGAAACTTTTGGGGGGGGAGCATATCCCCATAGCTGAGCCAGCCAAGGCCACAGAGGATCCATCATGGCCTCACGGGTCCCCGGCTCCGCCCTGGCCTCACGAGTTCCCTGCTCCAGGATCCGCCATGGCCGCCCGAGCTCCAGGCTCCACCATGGCAGCCCGAGCTCCAGGCTCCACCATGGCAGCCCGAGCTCCAGGCTCCACCATGGCAGCCCGAGCTCCAGGCTCCACCATGGCAGCCCGAGCTCCAGGATCCGCCATGGCAGCCCGAAGCCCCTGATCCGCCCTGGAGGCCTCCCGGGTCTCCACCCTGTACCAGCCTCCAGGGCGCCCACCCCCCCTCCCCGGTGGAATTGTTACGGCGCGGGATGCGCCTTTCGGGAGGGGGGGAGTACTGTCACAGATCGGCCAGACTCAGTCACCTCCCAATCATCACAACGATCCCTCTCACCTGAGTTCTGAGCACCTGCACCTGTCACTAATCAAGCACCTCATCAACCAGCCTGCATAAAAGCACACCTCAGCCACCCTCATGGTCCGGTCTCGTATACACGTAGAGGACTCAATGACTTTGCTACTGCTTCCATTTGAATACTTCCTGCATTACTTACCCCCTGTGTTCCTCCTAGTGTCTCCTCGTCTCCAAGTGTCTCCTGTTCCTCCTAGTTCCCGGATCGCTGAGGTGTGTGCTCCTCCTGCCTGCATTCCAGCTCCTGTACAGCCAAAGACCCGGATTACCCCGCTCATCATATCCTTCGAACTATTCCCTCACCATCACATCCTCTGAACCCTACCCCAGTAGTCTCTGTGACCCAATAAACCTGTTTGATTTATAATAACCTGTTGCGTCAGACCTCTTCCATTACAGTAGGCTTGTATACTGTGTGTATATATGGTTATCCTGCTCCCAGATTGATCTGATTTGTCTTGTTTTAGAATTGACACCGATTTGATGCCCTTTTCAATTATTTTTTTTATTTGACATGGTGTCAAATGGCAGAGCTCAAGGTGGAAGATGCTGAAAAAACAATGAGACATGGGGCATTTGGCAAAAATGTCTATATTTCGCATTCATATACCAACAATAAAAAAATAGCACAGATGGAAAAAATCTGAAAAATTAAGAACTGAGATAAGGCTGAAAGGAAAGAAATACAAGGCTGTGAGTTCGAGAGGGAACGCATGTGAGATTTTGAAGAAATGTGAGATATTAGCAAATAAAAAAAATGTATTGCTTGTGTTGCTAAATTATTTTTAAGAAAAAAGTGTTATACAAAACTTACTAGATACAGTATATCTGTCCCTATGCTAAACACAGAAAAATAGCAAATTAATTCATGGGTGTACAATTTCTTGATTGTTGAAATCAAAATATTAAGACATTTACACAAATGACTGATGTTACATCATTTTTAAATATGTAACTTAACTACTTTACATTTTTAGCAATGTAAAGAGATAGGTTTATGTATTGACAGCAGTTGAATGTTATTTTTGATAAATAAATATAAATAAGTAAATAAATCGCACACACATATAATTATTTCGTACTAAATTGACATCAGGAGTTCCCTTTCAAGGCAACAATGGTGTGGACCCTTAACTCTATATATGTATTCCACCACCCCTAACTCCCACCAAAAATGATATTTCTGTCTTTACCATTATAGTGGTTTCCAGTCATTTACCATTGTAGATAGCCTATATATGTGAACCTGGACCACAAAACCAGTCATAAGGGTCAATTTCTTTTAAACTTACGTTTATACATCACCTGAAAGCTGAATAAATAAGCTTTCCATCGATGTAAGGTTTGTTATGATAGGACAATATTTGGCTGAGATACAACTATTTGAAAATCTGGAATCTGAGGGAGATAAAAAAAAAATTTTTTTTAATTAAATATTGAGAAAATCGCCTTTAAATTTGTGCAAATTATGTCTTTAGAAATGCATATCACTAATCAAAAATTATGTTTTGATATATTTACAGTAGGGAAATGAAATGTACAAAATATCTTCATGGAACATCTTTACTTAATATCCTAATGATTTTTGGCATAAAAGAAAAATGCATAATTTTGACCCATACAATGTATTGTTGGCTATTGCTACAAATAAACCTGTGTGACTTAAGACTGGTTTTGTGGTCCAGGGTCACATATTCCAAATAGTCAGACTCTAAAACAAACAAATTTCCTAGACTCCTAAAAGCCCCTGTCATTTTCCGCATGCCATCCCGGCTTGGTTCTGTTACATAATATTTATATAAGCAAGCCTGGCGCACAATTTCTCTGTCACACGATGAAGACATCTGATTGTACTATTCGACTGATGAACAACAGTAATTTACCCCTAAATACCACAAAAAATCTAACATTACACACCAGACTAACAGCTCCAGAATTCATAATATAATGCAGTTATTCTTTGTCAACCATAAAGTTGTATCAAGAACTATATATATCATCCATCGATATATGTGAATTTTTTCCCCACAAATGAGCAAAAATAAAGCATTACTGTATCCATCATAAGTTTGTCAAAACATTAAGTATTATCCACAATGACAAAATGTTACCAGCAGCATTGTGAGAGAATCAATGGAGCATCCGCAGTGCATATCAGAAAGAGTTCCACTGAAACCTACCATCAAGCTGTTGTTCTCAAGGCACCATCCCACATTTTGATACCCAGCAATGCTGCATTTCTGTCTGCACTGAGCAGGAAAGATATCTGAGCACCGCTAAGCCAGCAAAAAGATGACAGCTCATTTCAAACTAGCACACAAACTCTCGCTCTTTCTGGATCTTTAATCAGGCCACACCTTTCTTTCGTTCACTCTCGACGTCATTCATAAATTCACCATGTAAACATTCACTTTTCCTCCCTCCCTTTTTCCTCTCACCAACTCTCTCTCTCTCTAAATGCTAACTCACTGCAGTACACTTTGCAAAGCATTGTGGGATTGTGATGTAATTCTGAGTCTTAGAAGAAGAGATGAAGGCGCAGATGCCGGGACCAGTTCTCAGCCAATAGGGCATTAGGAGATTAAACTGAACAATGATGTCTGAGAGAGAGAGAGAGGGGGAACATGAGAAAGCGCAAGCCAATGAGATACAGCTGCTTTTGTCAGCATGCATTATTAGTGCTGACTCACTGTAAGGTAGTCAGAATTGTGAGAGGGATGCTGTGGGGCTGAACACACACACACACACACACACATGCACAATCTAAACTACTACTACTAAAAAAAAAAAACTTTAAAGCATAAAAGCCTTAGAAACATGAATTTGGTAAATAATTGAGAAATGTGCTCATGACCAATTTGTAGGGATGTAAAATGAAAAAAATAATTAAACACCCTCATGTCAGTCCAAACATATATACATCATCTTCTTGAGTGGAAGACAAAAATATATATTTAGCAGAATGTCCAAGCTGTTCTTTTCATACATTGAAACAGATGGGGACCAGTATCAGTGGTAAACTTTTATTTTCATTGTATGGAAAAGAATAGCTTTGTCTCACACAAACACACACACACACACACACACACACAATAAATAAAATAAAATAAAAAAACAGATGTATCAAAGTGTCAAGCAAAAAGAATCTATGTGCACTTATCAAGGAGCATACATAGAGCTCATCAAATATGGTAAACACGGAAACATTGGTCTTGAGCATCAATCGAGCATGAGCTTCCGACTGCCATATTTCATATTTATATGTGAATAAAACCCTATATTAAAACCATTCATCATATAAATGATGTCTTTTTAGAAGAATTGGTTTAAACCACTTGATTCATATGAATTCTGTTTGTAATGCCTTTATGAACTTTTTGCAGCATCAAAGTTTTGGTTGCACACTGTTAGAAATTTTGTTCTTCTTCTGAAAGTGCATGGACTTTCAATTGAGATACAGAAATAGTTTTTTTGAAGATGAATAAACGTGTTATGGGTTTTGGAATGACATTAGGGTGAGTAGATGATGACAAATTATATTTTTTGTTAAATACACTTTAACTTAAAATAATTATTGAAATTGTAACACTACTGTAATGTTTATTATTATTTATTAGCTCTAAAAAGGGGAATATTTATGATGAATTATAACTGGTTATGATTCATAATAAATATTCAGATTATATCTTCGAATTAACGAAAATTTGCAATCGTTGTTACCCAATGTGTACAATAAAGCAATCAGGTATATTGAAATAGAACAAAAGCATAAATGGAGAGACATAAATTCATATACTGTTCATATCTGCAAGTAGCATAGTTTGAATTTTCCAGTCACTCAAAAAATATATTTAAAAACTATAATACCAACACCATTTCTGATATTTCAAGTCTATTCTGTATTTACAAGCATTGAGTGCTTGCATAACTGATAGACACATTAACAAAAAACATAAACCTTCATAATCAAAGCAAAAGCAATCATGCAATCACACATCAATATAAGACAGCACTATATTACACATTATAATGTGTATTGCTCTAAACAGAACTTTCATGGTTGGGTTTACTCACTCTCATTTCTACAGAGAAATCCTAATAGTTTTCTTCAGCATACAGCTAGCAAAGCACTACTGCCAAACATTCAGCTCAGCTCTGCTATGATGTTGTTCTCAACAGTCCAGCCCATCACAGGGCTTTCCAGACACTGAGCTCAGCTGTTTTGTTTATGACCTGCCTTGGCAATTGACCACATTAGCTTCACACAGCTGTACTGAACAGTGACCATGGTGATGACCAAGACCCTGACCACATCAGTCCAAACAACACAAACATTTTAGCTTAATGTAGGGTAGAGTTTTGAGTAAAACTCATACTCATGCATGTATGAAATCAGGTGTTCCATTGTTAAAAAGCTTTACTGCAAGTATTTAGGCTAAATGTATGTTTGTTTCAAACATATGTGACCCGTGCTGGCAGTCGGAATGCACACGGTCTAATTTTGAGCTATACAGGCAAAAGTGAAAAATGTCAGGTTTGGTTGAATTTGAGGTTTTCACAAAAATGAGTTAATTAAGCCCTCTTCTAGCGATCCCAATGCTCCAAATAGTAATTAAACATCTAAAATGTTTGTTATTTGTACGTTTTCTGAGAGGAGTACCTTTTTCTCTGCTCACTTCTGGACGACTGCTACTGCTTCTCACCACAAGTTGTAGGTCTATTGTTGCAAAGCGCTGCATTCCAGCTTTGTGAATAATCATATCTAAGTGAAATATGATTTTCAAACCCATGCTGATGAAAAAAAAAAAAGATCACGCTGACTGACATTTGCAAAGTGCGTGCATACGACGCGCCTCTCTGTCATGTCTTACATGAACGTTTTAGTTAATGGTAATCTGATGTGTAACATTATATTTGATCCATGCATTACAGTAGGTCTTAATATAGATCTGTCTCAATGTTAATCAATCATTAACAGAAAAGAAGGAATCACTCGCTGCTCTTGATTAAACTACTGTTTATTTACATTTTGTTCTTATTTTTAATAACAAAGATAAAATAAAAATAGCTATATTGTGATTAATATAGTAATTATTATTAAGAAAAGAAGTGGAGGAAAATATGCAACGTTGCTTGGTGATTTTGCTTTGGAATTTTCAGAAAACTTTAACTCGATTTTTCTCAAAATCAACTCTGCTGACTATCACCTTCAAATGGCTGTAGCTCAGTCATTTGTCCAACAAGTTGTCAAGTTTGCCTTCTGTGGCAAAACGAAGAAATACGGAGACGAGTTAATCCATAATCCAAAAGGGGTAACACAAGGCAGGGAACACAAGGCAGGCAGAGACACACAAGAACCACAACATCGACGTTAATACCAGATGCTAGATAAAGGAAAACACAGGGCTTAAATACTCAAACTAAACAAGATAATTAACAAACACAGGTGGATACTAATGAGGAGCAAAACACACACCAAACACGGAACAGAGTCTGATATTACTCCCCCCTCCCGGAAGGCGTGTCCTTGCACCTCACAACATCCAACGTTTTGTGTGTGTTTTGCTCCTTATGTGTTTCCTTATGCCCATATTTGGTTATGTTCCTGTCCTCATCGATACCCGTTCGGGGGTGCCATGGCGGAGCAGGCAGTCCAGGAGGCCATGGCGGATCAGACAGTCCACGAGGCCATGGTGGAGTAGGGAACTCAGGAGGCCATGGCGGATCAGACAGTCCAGGAGGCTATGGCGGAGCAGCCTCTGAGGCTGTGGCACCAGCTCCCGCCCCGGCCTCTATGGCTAGAGCCCTATAACCCCTCCCCCAAGATTACGTGCTCGGAGGCCCTCTGTGGGTCAGACATAGGGACCGCGACCCTCTCTGGGCCTAATTCAGAGCCTTCTTGGGCTAAATTCAGGAACAGTAGTCCTCCATGGGCTAATCTCAGGAACAGGAGCCCTCCTTGGGCTAGTCTTGGAATCTGAGGCCCTCTCTGGGCATGACGTGAGTACAACAGCCCTCCTTGGGCTGGACGTGGAGTCACGGGCCCTCTCAGGGTTAGGCTCAGGAACCGCTTTCCTAGAAGCAACAGGAGAAGCAAGCGGCTTGGGAATGGCCTGCG
The DNA here is from genome assembly GCF_001515645.1 of Sinocyclocheilus grahami. NCBI lineage: Eukaryota > Metazoa > Chordata > Actinopteri > Cypriniformes > Cyprinidae > Sinocyclocheilus > Sinocyclocheilus grahami. Next base: position 873,547 of record NW_015505467.1, on the reverse strand, counting down.
TGGCCATGACAAGAGAAGCCGCCTGCCCTAGACGAGCCTCCATGAACAAGACAAGACCGACTGGAACTGTTCCTATGGACACGACAAGACTTTCAAACATGGCTCCAGGGGACATGACTTGACTCTGGTCAGGGGCTAGAGCTGATACTGGAGCGAACTCTGGGGCTGGAGCTGACACTGGAGCAAGCTCTGGGGGGCGCTCTCGGGTGAGGAAGAGGGCCGTGAGCCATCCATTTCTCCTCATCCTCCTCTTCTGGTTACGGGTGAACAGGGCGGCCGGCAGGCTTGCGTAAGCCGCGGCCGGCGGGCTTGACTGATGAATGGCCTGCAGACTTGACTGAGGATCGGCTGGCAGACTTGACTGATGAGCGGCCGGCGGACTCGCAGTACTCGCGGTGATCCCGCAGAATTCCCACTCTTACTCCATGAAGGGGAGATCTCAGTGGGCTAAGGCAGAAAAATGAGCGGCGACTTCCATGCCGTGGGGAAAAAAACAAGAAAACAAAAGACTTTCAAATCCGAAAAAACAAAATGAGGAGAAGGGGCGCTGCTTACTGTATAGGTCTGGTATTCTGTCACGGTTGACTTCTGTGGCAAAACGAAGAACACGGAGATGAGGATAAACTCAAAATAAACAGTTTTTAATCCATAATCCAAAAGGGGTAATACAAGGCAGGGAGCACAAGGCAGGCAGAGACACACAAGAACCACAACATCGACGTTAATACTAGGTTAGATACAGAAAAACACAGGGCTTAAATACTCAAACTAAACAAGATAATTAACAAATACAGGTGGATACTAATGAACTAATAATGAAACAATGAGGACAGGAACAGGAACATAACCAAATATGGGCATAAGGAAACACAAGAGGAGCAAAACACACACAAAACACGGAACAGAGTCTGACATAAGTCATATATCATTTTGAAGGTATTTTAACGGAGAATGTGAAAATAAAAAGAAATTTGCTCAATCCGAATATCCAACTCATTTTGCCAGCACGGGTCACAGATGGCTCTTATTGATCTTATTTACCATACATCCACCAGGTCAAGGAGGAAAATATGTTATAAACTAAAACTATCAACTGAAAGTTCTCTTTTAATTTCAATGTAGATTTACTTTTTTAAAAGTGCAAAAAGTGCTGTTTTTAAAAAAATATTTAAGCATGCTGACAAAAATATAACCTAAATAATAACTAATAATAACTTTAATGGGGACTTTAATGGCTAATCAATAATTAGAATACATAAATACTAGTTTCAGCCTCAGATGTCTTGCCCATGGACCGGTGGCTGTTATTGTTGGGACATTTCCACGCCCATAAAACAAAACGTGATTGGTTGCTTTACCTGTCAGTCATATGGCCTCTTGGGCGGGCCTAGACCATTCAAAGTGGCCAAGGTTCCCAGACCTTCTCATCTAAACTACATGTTCAAAACCAATTAATTAATTTTGCAGTCTAACCAATACAGTTTTACTATATACTGTATGAACAGTAGAAAGTGTTTTGTGAGCATTTGCAGTTTGTCAGCATACAGCAGGATAGACTGCATGGGAGAGAAACCAATCAATGACTTTATGTAGAGGCTCATCAGAGAGGTCAAAGAGGCGGGTCTGGAGCCTCTGAAAGAAGTGGGGTGGAAGAGGGCAGCGACTGTTGTATCAGTCAGGAAAAAGGTCAACTCTCAGTTTAGTTGTGCTATAAGAATATGTTATAAAATGAAACATGTGACAGTAAGAATTAACAATATACACTTTTTTTGAGTTAGTACAACAGTACATCTTGTAAAAAAGTGAAAACAGTGAGACACTGTACACGTCCTACATTAAATGGGATGTTAAATGTATATTACATTTAAGATCTGACACTCTGCTACTCCATCCCTCTAGAAATCACAGTATACCTGTCACGGCATGCCAGGAGGAAACAGGGTAAGTTCCATGTGCAGTTTATTAGAAGTAAAACAGGACAAAACAGAACAAAACGTTGCAAAATGTAATCCAAAAACCTGACACCGACAACACCAACCAAGAAGACAATATAATCCAGACGCCATGACAGACAGAGTGAGCATGGTATATATAGCTGGGATAATGAGTAAATGATAACAGGTGCTACTGATCAGAACAGAATTAATAAGCAGGGGACTATGGGAAATGGAGTTTAACACATACAACATAGAACAGACAGAGCGCCCTCAAGTGGCCAGTCCAGGGCACCACAACCAAAACTGTGACAATACCACACTAGAGGGGGAGGGAGTTTAATGCCAGATTTCTGTAACCAGGCAACAACAGCACTTCCTGCACAGCAAAATCACCATAATTAGCATGAAATATTATCGACAAGTGACTGATGTTGTGCCTTTGTGTGTCAGAGCCTGAAAAATGACATAAAAAAATTTAAAAATAAATCACTTTTCAAGTGCAGGAGAAATACTCGGATGCTTTTAGTTTCTTGCTTCTCCATTTATTGAGTGATTCACTATAATGCACCTTAAATATAAAACTCCAACAGTAAAGTGCTTTAAGCCTACTATTAAGAAATGTGTGCATATGTACCAAACGATTTAAATGTACCTGTTCACTAACAAATCACTGAACTGAACAGAGCTGCGTTTCCCAAAAGCATTATAAGTAGATTCTAGACATTAGCAATGCACCAACATTTTGGCAATCAAAAATTTTCAACTAAAACAGCAATTTCTGGTTTAGGCCAAAATAGTTTGTGGGACTCTAGAAAAAAAGCATTTTGCTAAATATATGCACATATTCCTTATATTTTTACTTAACCTGCTATTTAATGTATGTTTTGATAAATCTGTCATGAAAACAAGTTTACATGTTACATGTTTATACTGTATAACAACAAATTGGAGTAGTAACATAAATCTATTATTAAAAGGTTGATATAAAAACTGCCTTATGAACAATGTTTGTACAAATCATTGTGTTTTGAGCGTTGATTATTACATAAATTTGATTAATTGACTGAATATAAAAAAAAACTTTCTTTTTGATTAAATAAATACTTTAACTTTGGTTTCTGTGTTTCGGTTAAAAATCATTTCTGTGAATCACTAGTAACTGCAATTAATAAGTCTGAAGCTTTTATGAGCTCTTAAATAATTGAACGGGTATGTAATATTTGTCACACAGCAGGAGTATTTGCAACTGCAGATTAATGCAATGAAAATTTAGATATAAAAAACATTTAATACACAATAAATACACGTGCACACACAAACAAGTAAAAGTACAGTTAACGGAAAAGGTTAAAGGAAATGCGCATAGATAGTACACAGACATGTGACCTTTGCCATACATTCACAGCCCATCACAATCCATGTCACACAGGGTTGACTCTTTACATGGCCCCTCCTCCACCACTTTCATCAGCACTAATCATCTCATCAGGGCTTTAACCCAGACTCACACACACACACACACTGCCAGGGCACATGTGACATCCAACACTAGACACAGGGAGAAACCACTAAACAATAGTAAAACATAAATTCTGCTCATTCATCCTGCCATTACTTTACAAGAGGAATGGCAACTTTGCTTATTCAATTCAAGTTAGCCAAATTCATATTTTTAAGAACCAGAAAAAATGTGTGACTATATAGCAGAGAAGCATCAGCTTCACAACAGAATAATAATGCAAATCAAATCCTTTTATCCACAGATTTTGAGACTATGATTTCAGCATGAGGACAGAGGGTAGACACAGATGCACTGCATATCTGTCAATTTCACCATATGCCAATTCAATATTGATTTATGCCGTACTCAGCCATTAAGTATAAGTAACTGTACAAGATTTGTTACCAATATAATACTGATAGACAGTTCAGGAATGGACAACAATTGTAATAGTGTATGGAGAATACAACCTTGTTTAGGTACAGCCAATCAAAGAGCCTATGTGATCAAATGTAAGTAGTTCAGTTCCTCCAATTAATTATCAGTAAACTAAATGAAACCAATATTTGTGTACAGCCACAGTTCTTTGGGCAAATATCCTGTTTTAACTAATGGACATAATGTGACCTCAGCAACAACCTGCATGCCTCAAATTGAATTAAAACAGATTGGTAAGTCTATTTTGTTCAAAAATACTCTACATACTAAAAATAATTATAGTGAAACCATGAATCATGGTTATCGCTCAAGTGTCAATTTAAATCATGATACTTGGGAGAACAGAACTTTTTCTTAAAAAAGTTCTCAGAGATTAAACTGTGCAGGAACATCATTTGTTTTTGCATATGTGACAGTTTGTAGCAGATTTATAATAACTTAAATATCATTATTTTCCAACACAAAACATTAAGTCTACTTTTATGGTCCTTTTTGGGACCTAGTATTTTAAATCACCAACCACTTCAGTGGTTTGGAAAAGAACAGAGAGGATATTTTATCAAATTTCTCCCTTCACGTTTAATCAAAAATAAATAAATAAATAATAATCACACAGGTTGTGCACAGCATAGAAGGTGCATAAAATAAATTATGATAAAAAAAGTGGGTTAATGATTCTGTTCAGTGTTAAAATTATAGAAAACATTCTGTCTTTAGTGCCACTAAAAATATCATGAGCCACTGCCTTCCTGTATGCAAACCAGGACACTGGGCCAATCAGCTTCCTGAGAAGGCATATCTGCTTGAGTGTGTGCTCTACGGCCCAAGAAGTTAAACTGATCTTGTTTACAATCTGCATTTCCTTTCACAGAGTCATTTTGCTTAAGACAAGCAGTCCTACACAATGCTTATCTAAAATTGTGTGTCAATTCAGACAAACTGCTGACTTGAAAGTACCGCAGCGTTAAAAAAGCTGTTATTACAACTGTGTGTGTGTGTGTGTGGCAGCATCTTCAACTGATTATATACATTACAGAGATCATTAAAGTTGCAACCTCTGAGTGAATTACAATAGGCGAGCAAGGATCACCACCAAGGTCTTGTCTAACTGTCGAAAAGTAGCAAACAACTCACAGACACAGACACACACACACACACACACACACACACACACGTTATCTTATATCAGAGTGGCATATTTTCCTTGAATAGGCGTCAGTGCACAGTCTGCAACTCTTGATAAACACTTTCCAGACATGCAGGAAGGGAGCAGAGCTGTCACGTTACAATGAATTACCACAAAAGAAAATGGCTCGTGTATAGCAATGTTGATGTATTCTGAAAACGGTAGATCATATGATTCCTTATGTAAATACTATTTACATTAGGAATGATATGGTCTAACATTTTCAGAATGCATTTACTACTATACTAAATAGTGATAAATGGAAATTGTGATTTCTGAAAATGTTGTAGGCTACAGCTAAATTCATGTGACATGAAGCACCTGAACACACTAGATGAGCTTCAGTAAAATATTTGGTTTTAATAACAAAGTCCCTGAAAATTATTTAAAATATTAAAACTGTAGTTGTGCACTAGGCCAACTAAAAGTACCATCAAGTAATTTATCATGTAGTCTATGTATATATATTATCATGACAGACAGACAGATAGATTTTAGTACATATCACCACAAATTTACAACCTGTACGAACCACCTGTACAAATAATTTATCGTTATGCGTTTTATATTTTAAAAAATCTATGAAAAAATTCTGCTGTGCCATACAAAGTTGAAGAAGCCTGTTGCATTATGAAAATATTGTCAAAAACTCACAGCCACAGTGAGGAGCATGCTCCTGTCATCGCAGAGAGCTGATTACAGCAACACAACGTAAGGAAAATGTATCTTTCTCTGCGCCTTCTGTTTTCTCTCTATTGCTGAAAATACTTACGCGATCTCCATGTCTGCACTCCTGCTCAAGACGTTTAATTCCACCAAATAAAACCGTCAGATTGTCTCTATTTGTCCACTCATTTTTCTCTTGATGAAACGTGAGTCACGGATAACAAAACTAACGGTGCCGTCACTGCTGTCAAAAGCCAAAGGGAGGAGCCGTAGAAAGTGGCCAATCAGAACGCTTGAATGACTGTAAGGGCGTGGTTACCTTGACTAGCAGCGGTTTGTGGCCAATCGCAAGGGTGTATTTTAAATGAGGGCGGGGGAAGTGAACTGGTTTGTGAGGTGTGGGTTAAACTCACTGACCACGCAGCAGTGATGAGAGGATTTGAGAGTTACTGTAGTTCAGGTTGAGTACAGTATGTGTATGCACGTGTATTCCTACTTAATCATATTTATTTAGGGTACAAATTTGTACCCAGAAGTAAGCAAAGTCTGGCAAAACTGATTAAGTTTTTTTTTTACTCATTATTTTACCGAGCAACAAAACCAAAAATTACGGATTATACATTATAACAAAATATCAGTGCAGGTATAAATCTTCCTGTTGAACAAAGACAAGTGGGCAAAAATTACACACAAAAAAAAGAGACAAAATACATAAACAAGTCCAGAAAAATGCATTACAGTAAGTTAATGTTCCTAGACCATATCAATGTGTGGCATTAACAGAACTCATAACAATTATTTTCAGTATTAGTCCAGAGGTTGTTTAAAAAACCAGTATCAACACAGGAAGCCTGGACAAATGTGCCTATATTGGAGGCAGTCACTTGGCTGAAATCTTGAAATCAAGAAATGCCTGTTAACCTACTGAAAAATCAGTTAAATGATTAAACTTGGCAATTTTGACAACATGCACATAAATCATTGACTGTACTAAGACCCCTGTTTACCCACAAACACAAAACAAATATCAGTTAAAGCAGGTGGAAAATTGTGAGTATCCCAAAAGCAGGTATAAGCTATAGAAACAGGACAATCTGAAGAATGTGTGGTGAGTTTCCTATTTGTTTCAGTGTCTCTGAAAATAATGCCTTCATTTCTGACTTATTTTCTAAAAATCCAGTTTAGAATGCAATAATGCAAGAAGAGAGTTTATGACCACAGAACTAACATAAGAAGCAACTAGTGAGAAACCAAATTAATATGCTTTGAGCTAAAGATTTATCTTCACATCAACATCCAGTTGCTACCTTTACCTACAGACTGATGGTGTCACGTATGATAAATAAGGCTTTTAAACTGCAGACATGCTTAGTTGGCTTGTTTCCAAAGTCCCAGAGGACTATCATGCCGAAATTAGCTGATTAGCTGGACCACTGAGATTGGATGGGTCAGTGGTCCAGCTAATCAGCTAATTTCGGCATGATAGTTAACCTACTGTTCCCGCTGTCCACCAGAGGGAACCACCCCTGTTGAAAAGGTATGTTTTGACGCTGGGATGCTGGTTTAAGCTGGTCCTTTGCTGGTTTAAACTGGTCCTTTGCTGGTTTAAGCTGGTCCTTTGCTGGTTTATGCTGGTCCTTTGCTGGTTTAAGATGGTCCTTTGCTGGTTTAAGCTGGTCCTTTGCTGGTTTAAACTGGTCCTTTGCTGGTTTATGCTGGTCCTTTTGCTGGTTTAAACTGGTCCTTTGCTTTACCATCTGAAGGTACAATGGTGTAGGATGGGGTATCTGTTGTTAAAAAATAAAGAAGAATGGACTTGCAGCAACTCTTCCCTCAAAAAGGTTTGTTTGTTTCCAAAACTTAGAAATTCACTTCTCTTTCATAATAGTTCCTAAAATTCACTTTTCTCATTTTTTGTTCTCTAAGCCAACAGGGCAGCTTCATCGAGAAGGTAGACATGAGATGATCTAGGACACAGCTGTGCCTCTGATCTTCAGTCAACCAAAAATGGTCCATGTCTTGGTCTCACTCCACTAGCTAAATGTATCTTCCCACATCACATTTAAGGCTTTGTCGTTGGCCTTCAGGACTGCCACTGGAACAATGCCCTCCTACTTCAGTACAGATCTACAGTATTTTCAAATATCATCTACAGCCAGTGAACGAGTGCCGCCTGGTGGTCCTATCACAACAAAGTCACCTTCGACAAACTTCATTCACTTCCATCCAATCTGCTGAGATTGCTACTTTGTTGCATCGTTACCTTCAAGAAACAGCTGAAGACACACCTCTTCATCAAGCATTTTACATTCAGGAATCCACAATCATAATTAAAAGTGCCTTGTATAAATAAATTATATTTACAGAAGGTGCTGGAACACTATTGTATTTGTACACTTTTGCCACACTTTTAAAATGTTTCCATTCTTTCCTGAAAATCACTTTTTCAAATTCCTCCTAGGCTGGTCAATTTGCACAAAACGTTATGACAAAAAGAGCCTTATGAAAAAAGTTATCAAAATAATTTTGCTTTGTCAAAACATTGTGGAGATACAAACCAATTAAATGGTCTGGCAATTGCCATTTTGATTCATTTGATTAATGAAAAATGAAACTTCATACACATTGACAATATGACATGCACAAAAAATTGTGTTCAGATGTGTGCATGGGGGCATTACAACTATAAACAGGTCAAACTAAAAACTCTGGAACCATGTGTGATGTACTGTATATTCAGTGATTCTTAAATCTTCCCTAAACTTGCACGCCAGCACAAGACCATGCTGCCAAAAAAATGTCAAGAGAGTTCTGATCCATTACATTGTTTAGCAGATTCAATCTGAAATTTGTTGGACATTTTGTATCATAACTAATATTCCTATATGTTGTCTATATGGACAACATATAGTCCTGTAGTTCCAATATTAGTCCAAACTTCTCAAAATGTTGTATTTATTAAGAAAAAGTCATTCTCAAGAAACATGCTAAGTTTCATGAATTTCTGATGCAAGGCTAACAAATTCTGGAAATATCAGTCATTTCGTCTGACACATGAAGGCTGTAAAACTAATGTAGAAATCTTTTATATCTAATACGTTTCCATTAATTTTAATGGCTGAATAATTAAACATGTAACAAATAGAAGCAGTTCATTTGTAGGACTATGGTGCACTGACAATATTTTTCTTCTCCTTTCGGCTTCTCCCAAATAGGGGTCGCCACAGTGGATACCCTACTGCGCTGACAATAATTTTATATGATTAATTTACAGAGAAATCTGTGAAATGCTTACAGATCATTAAATGTTAATTACATTTTTATATATGTCCCAATAATGTTGAAAACCTGTTTGCCATGTAGCCAGACATTACACCAATATATTGCTGTCCATTTAAAATAGAGACAGTTTTACAATATCCTTTGAAGGTAATATATAGTATAATATTTCTATAACATTACACATATTTAGTGTTGCGGTATAAATAAAACAACCGGTAACACTTTACTTGAAGGGGTGTGCATAAGACTGACATGACACCTTCATAATCATGACATGACACATGTCATGAATATGAAGGAGGTTTTATGCATGTTTATGACAACTGTCATTAAGTGTCATTTGCTCAGTTATGTAATTTTTAATGCAAATATGACATTATTTGACCTAACCCTACCCCTACCCTTACCCCTAACCATAGCCCATAACAAAGACATCTCAAACAATGTCATCTTTGCATTAAAAATTACATAACTGAGCGAATGACACTTAATGACAGTTGTCATAAACATGTATAAAAAACCTTCATATTCATGACATGTGTCATGTCATGATTATGTAGGTGTCATGTCATGATTATGAAGGTGTCATGTCAGTCTTATGCACACCCCTTCAAGTAAAGTGTAACCAAACAACCCTTTGTGTTCGAAACTGTAAACTTTTAAATAATCCTCCAGACAGCACACTGAATGTAACCTGACAGCAGCTCAGAAACACATTTTGTAACATGTCTTCAGTAAAATGACAGTTTGTTCAGTCAGTGTAATATTTTTACACTGCAGTATTCCTATATTATAATTTGTACAAATATATGATTTAGTGCACCAATCAACATCTGTTTGTTTCTGTACACCAGAAAGCAGTTTTATATGTAATCAGTGTACAAAAACGCTAAATTTGTGTACCCTTTTGAATTGTTAATATAATTATTTTAAGATTTAACTTTGTAGTTGCACTCCTACAAAACATTGCACATTAGATTTAAACACTTTTTTCCCCTGTAGTTGCTTTTAAGCTCTGGAACAGTCTGTGTCTGAAGATCAGGGCCTCTCCATCACTGGATGCTTTTAAATCCAGTTTGAAGACTAATATTTAATCCCTATTATTCGTGTAATACTGTGTATATCAGTCATCGGTTAGGAACCTAGGTGTACTATTTGATAGCAATCTTTCTTTTGAAAGCCACGTTTCTAGCATTTGTAAAACTGCATTTTTCCATCTCAAAAATATATCTAAATTATGACCTATGCTCTCAATGTCAAATGCAGAAATGTTAATTCATGCGTTCATAACCTGAAGGTTAGATTATTGTAATGCTTTATTGGGTGGTTGTTCTGCACGCTTAATAAACAAACTCCAGCTGGTCCAAAATGCAGCAGCTAGAGTTCTTACTAGAACCAGGAAGTATGACCATATTAGCCCGGTTCTGTCAACTCTGCACTGGCTCCCTATTAAACATTGTATAGATTTTAAAATCTTGCTTATTACTTATAAAGCCCTGAATGGTTTAGCACCTCAGTATTTGAGCTCTTATTGCATTATAGTCCTCCACATCCGCTGCGTTCTCAAAACTCTGACAATTTGATAATACATAGAATATCAAAACCAACTGCGGGCGGCAGATCATTTTCCTATTTAGCACCTAAACTCTGGAATAACCTACCTAACATTGTTTGGGAGGCAGACACACTTTGTCAGTTTAAATCTAGATTAAAGACCCATCTCTTTAACCTAGCTTACACACTAACACATTTCTAATATTCAAATCCGTGAAAGGATTTTAAGGCTGCATTAATTAGGACAACCGGAACTGGGGACACTTCCCATAACACCCAATGTACTTGCTAGAAGAATGGCATCTACGCTAATATTAGTCTGTTTCTTTCTTATTCCGAGGTCACCGTAGCCACCAGATCCAGTCTGTATCCAGATCAGATGGTCACTGCAGTCACCCGGGTCCAGTACATATCCAGCCCAGATAATGGATCAGCACCTAGAGAGGAACCCTACAGTCCTGAATGTCAGCGGAGATCAGGACAACTAGATGAGCCCCAGAGACAGATCCCCAGTGAAGACCTTGTCTCCTAGACGGCCACCGGGACAAGACCATAGGAACCAGTTGAGCCCTCTGCACAATGTGACTTTGCTGCAGCCTGGAACTGAACTGGCTAGAGGAGAACTGGCCCCCCGACTGAGCCTGGTTTCTCCCAAGGTTTTTTCTCGCCGATGGAGTTTTGGTTCCTTGCCGCTGTCACTTCTGGCTTGCTTAGTTGGGGACACTTAATTTCCAGGGATATCGTAGACTTGATTGCACAGATACTATTTAAACTGAACTGAGCTGGATGATGACATCACTGAATTCAATGATGAACTGCCTTTAACTGAAAATTTAGTGTTTACTATTGTCATTTTGCATTATTGACACACTAGTTTGCTAATTAATGCTGTACAGTTGTTTTGACACAATCTGTATTATGAAAAGCATTATATAAATAAAGGTGACTTGACTATATGTACACGAATAGTTGTGCTTTTATGTAGATTTATGTATGAATGTGTAACAGATCGGCCAGGCTCCGCCACCACCCAATCACAACGATCCCTCTCACCTGAGTTCTGAGCACCTGCACCTGTCACCAATCAAGCACCTCATTACCAGCCTGCATAAAAGCACACACCTCAGACACCCTCACTGTCTGGTCTCGTATACACGTAGAGGACTCAATGACTTTGCTACTGAATTCCTTTGAATACTTCTTGCATTACTTACCTCCTGTGTTCCTCCTAGTGTCTCCTCGTCTCCAAGTGTCTCCTGTATCTCCTAGTTCCCGGATCGCTGAGGTGTGTGCTTCCCCCGGATACCTTCCAGCCTCAATCAAGCAAAAGACGCGGATTACTCCACTCTCCATATCCTCTGCACTCTCTCATGGACCTTTCCCTCACCCTCACTTCCTCCGGACTCGACACCAGTACTCACTGTGACCAAATAAACTGTTTTGTATATAACTAACCTGTTGTGTCAGACCTCCTCCGTAACAGGAGACCGGACCTACACCGACGGCACAGATGAGTCACCCCGATCCATTCCAGGAGCTCGTAGACTCACTACGACGAGTGCTACGCCATCCACCGGCACTGCCGCCATCACCACCCATCACCTCATCCATCCCAACCAGCACTTCTTTGCCTACCATCATCGCTAGTCCCATGGCTCGACTGGCGCCCTACTCTGGTTCGGCGGAGGAGTGCAATGGATTTCTCCTCCAGTGCAATCTCACATTTACGATGCAACCGCACTCGTATCCCACCGACACCTCTAAAATTGCTTTTATCATCTCCCTGCTAACAGGACCTGCACTGCAATGGGCGGAAGCGATCTGGGCTCAGGCCAGCCCCATCATTCAAGACCTGCAGAACTTCCTGGTGCATTTTCGCGAGGTGTTTGGAAGGACAGACGGAGATGCCGCTGTGGGAGAGCAACTCTACCACTTACAACAGGGGACCATGTAAATTGCCGAATACTCGCTGAAGTTTAGAACTCTCGCTGCGGCGAGTGGATGGAATGAGAGAGCGCTAATGACCACCTACAGACAGGGGCTGGAACCCCAGCTTCGGTTACAGCTCGCTGCCTATGATGATTCGTTTGGATTGGAAAAATTCATGCAATTGTCCATCCGATGCTCGAGCCGCATGCAGTCCTGTCTAGCAGCCATACCCGTCCACGCCACAACCACCTGTCTCCACCGACCAGAGCCCAGTTATCCTCCAGAACCAGCACAAGAACCCATGATCGTGGAAAAGCAACGATTATCTTCCGCTGAGCGGCAGAGAAGGCTGACCCGGGGTCTCTGTTTATATTGTGGAGCTCCAGGGCATATGATCTTGGCATGCCCCCTGCGCCCTCCACGTCCCGTGGTGAGTGTGATTCAACCTGATATTATTAAGATGGAGCC
>NW_015505467.1:859624-860428 GCF_001515645.1 Sinocyclocheilus grahami | reverse complement strand
AATCGCCCCTGGTCACACCTAGGAGTAGACTTTGTCACTGACCTGCCCCCCTCTGAAGGTAACACATGCACATGGTGATTATTGACCGCTTCTCGAAGTCCTGTCACCTTCTGCCCCTCAGAGGTCTCCCCACGGCCCTAGAAACTGCGGAGCTGCTATTCAATCACGTCTTCCGATATTATGGACATTGTCGAATTGTCAATGTCCATAACAACATTGTCTCCGACCGGGGACCGCAGTTTGTCTCCAAGGTATGGAATGCCTTCAACCTCCTAGGTGTGACCGTAAGCCTCTCGTCCGGATACCATCCCCAATCGAATGGTCAGACGGAGAGGAAGATTCAGGAGGTGGGGCGATTCTTACAAACCTTCTGCCATGGCCAGTTCCTGGGCTGGGCCGAGTACACCCAGAATTACCTGTGACAGCCTTCTACTGGTCTCACTCCCTTCCAGTGCGTGCTCGGGTTCCAGCCGCCACTGTTCCCTGGTCCGGGGAGCCTTCTGATGTTCCGGCGGTGGACTACTGGTTTCGGGAAAGAGAGAGGGTCTGGGACGCTGCTCATCACCATCTCCAACGGGCAGTGCGCAGGCAGAAGACGACAGCGGACCTTCGAAGAGCTGAAACACTCACCTATGAACCAGGGCAGAAGGTATGGCTGTCGACTCGGGACATCAGACTGCGCCTGCCCTGTGAAAAGCTCAGTCCCAGATTTGTTGGCCCTTTCACCATCCTGGAGCAAGTAAACCCGGTCACTTATAAACTCCAACTCCCCTCACAATACAGAATTCATCCCACGTTCCACGT
>NW_015505467.1:856419-857054 GCF_001515645.1 Sinocyclocheilus grahami | reverse complement strand
CTCCCTTCCAGTGCGTGCTCGGGTTCCAGCCGCCACTGTTCCCTGGTCCGGGGAGCCTTCTGATGTTCCGGCGGTGGACTACTGGTTTCGGGAAAGAGAGAGGGTCTGGGACGCTGCTCATCACCATCTCCAACGGGCAGTGCGCAGGCAGAAGACGACAGCGGACCTTCGAAGAGCTGAAACACTCACCTATGAACCAGGGCAGAAGGTATGGCTGTCGACTCGGGACATCAGACTGCGCCTGCCCTGTGAAAAGCTCAGTCCCAGATTTGTTGGCCCTTTCACCATCCTGGAGCAAGTAAACCCGGTCACTTATAAACTCCAACTCCCCTCACAATACAGAATTCATCCCACGTTCCACGTATCACTACTGAAACCTCACCATGACCCTGTCTCTCTCCCCACAGAGCCTGGCCAGACGTAGGAACCCCCTCTTCCCTTACTACAAAGTGAAGGAAATTCTGCAGTCCCGGCGCCGTGGTGGTCAGCTGGAATACCTTTTGGACTGGGAAGGATATGGACCCGAGGAACGCTCATGGTACCTAGAACCGATGTACTGGACCCCGCCTTAATGTCAGAGTTCCATGCTGCCCATCCTGATCAGCTGGCACCTCGGGGCAGAGGTAGACCACCAC
>NW_015505467.1:853469-856187 GCF_001515645.1 Sinocyclocheilus grahami | reverse complement strand
CCTCCGGACTCGACACCAGTACTCACTGTGACCAAATAAACGGTTTTGTATATAACTAACCTGTTGTGTCAGACCTCTTCCGTAACAGTATGTACGATTGATTTGATAATTTTTCATTCATATTCTATTTTATACTGTAAAGCACTTTGGATCAACTACCTGGTAACGCCTCGTCCAGTGGATGCGCTGCTATGGGGCTAGTGTGGCGGCCGGGTGTTGGGTTTTGCCAGTTAAACAGTCTTCCAGTGTAAGTTCATCTACAGAATCTTCGCCCTGTACCGCTTGGCCCACAGCAGTCTCACGATGCCTCGGTGGACGATACGGGACCAGCGATCAGGTTGGCGATGATAAACGCCCGTTCATTGAGATACAAGACCTTCATTTTAAACGACTTCATTAGAGCTCGAAATTTAGCGGAAATTGTTGCGAAATATGACAAAATATTAATATTGGGGGACTTCAACATTCACATATGATGTCCGACAAACTCTTTTTCAAAGGATTTTTTAAAATCTCATTGATTCTGTTGGCCTTCAGCAAATGGTTATTGAATGGTCCCACACATATTTATGGTCAGAATGTAAAAACTGACCTCTTATCACCCCATCTTAGTGTGGAGGAGACGGTTAATATTTTTAATTCTGTTTGCTTGGATACACTAGATCTGCCGCCTCTAATACAGGTGCATAGAAAGCACAAATCAGCTCCATGGTTGAATGAACATATCAGGTCCCCAAGAAGGGAATGCAGAAGATGTGAACGGAAATGGAAGAAAGATAAGTTCCAAATCTCTTATGAAATGTTGAAAGAAACGCTGTCTAAATTTCAACGGGCTGTGAAATTTGCTAGGGCAAGCTACTTCACAAATGTTATTGAGAAAAATCGCCAAAATCCGTGAGTTCTTTTTTCAACGATTGACTGTTTTGAAGCCTAAATTAGAGGTGCCTGCCGATACGTCTGTTGAATTTTGTGAAAGCTTTTTACAAGTCTTTGCTGGTCGAATATCAGTGGTTCGAAATAATATAACTACAGAAGTGTACATATGTGCCTTTGACTGCACCTCTGCTACGCTATCTGAATTTGAGCCTATCTCCAAAATTGTATTATTTGTATTTAAATCTTTGCATGGCTTAGCTCCATCTTATAGCCTATTGCTGATCTAATTCAGGAACAAAAGCCAACGAGATCCCTATGATCTCAATCACAGAAACTTCTTGTTGTTCCTTGGTCTAAGATGAAATCTAGAGGGGATCGCGTGTGGTCGCTGCCCCTAAATTATGGAACAGCCTGCCTCTATATATATTAGGACGTACCGACGCTCGGTCAGTTTAAAAGCCACTTGAAAGAATTTTTTTATGATAGTGCTCAATCATAGATAAGTGCGAAGGTTGCTAGTGCCATATATGCCTCTTCTGATCCTATTTAAGATGTATTTAGATTGTCTTTAAGGTTTCTTTTATATTACTTATATGGATGTGACCCCTTTTTAAAAGTTATCTTCTGCTCATTGTGTTACTGTTTGTACAGCACTATGGTCAATGTTGTTGTTTTATTCAGTGCTTTAGAAATAAATTTGAACTTTGAACTATGGTTGTGTAAAATGCACACAAATACACAGTTTTAAAGTTTATAAGGTAACTCTGTCACACTACAGTGTGTGTAAAATCCAAAAGGCACAAGATGATGAAGAAGAGCTCAATATGTTTAATAAATCCCAGGAACAGGGCAAAATCCACACATACACACTAGCACAAACTGACGAGATCGGACGACTAATGCTGGGTACACACCACAAGATAATCGGGCTGATTTTGGTCCGATTTCTCCCCTTCCGACAATCCTAGGTAATGTCCCGATTATCTTGGTGGTTCTAAAGATTTTCATATCAGATTTTCCTGTGGTGTGAGATGTGTTAAGAGTGACTGAATCTGCTCGGAAGAACGTCGGAGGCGCCCTGATCACGAATTGTAAATATTCAACATGTTGAATATTTACGATCAGAAATCCTTATGTGTTGGGGGGGGGGACCCCGAGGACACCACACACTACAGGAGCAAAATGGTTAAATCTAGGATTTTTTGTCCTCATGTAATGTTGTTAAAATTACAAGTGACTTGCTTCTTGCGTCAGACCAAGGCTGTCTGGATACAGAACATCTGAGAAGAGATGATACCAACCCCTCAGATGATGCCAACCCGGAAACAACATACAGAACTACCACATTTTGCTATAAGTTTGATTGCATCATATAATAATTGCGGTTAATAGTGCTTAAATTGATTTTTCCGTACATTTCTGCCATATGTACAATAACTGACAGTCACCACCGATAAACTACCTCTAAATATTGTAGAAACTTAATTGGCTGTAAAGTTGCTTTGCATGGTAGATAAGCTACCACTAAATATTGTAGAAACTTAATTTGCTGTAAAGTTGCTTTATAATGTGTAACGGGGCTGACGAGACGTGAGACGTGCGGATCATGTGCAAAGCTTTATTAAGCAGAGAGGTCAGAAGCACAGGCAGGGTCAAACAGGTATATGGCGGGCAAGACACAAGAATAATCCTAGGGCTAGCGAAGGTCATCGAACGGCGAACACAATCAAAATGGGACAAGACTAAAGGGATAAATCCAGGAAGACAGGCAAAGATCAGAACCGAGAAAACTGACAAGGCAAGGCAAAACAAGGAAACAAAACTAGCAGGTGTGTAGGGCGA
>NW_015505467.1:820525-853060 GCF_001515645.1 Sinocyclocheilus grahami | reverse complement strand
TGACTTGACTCGTGAAGATCAATTGTGACTTGACGGGGCGCTGTTGTGTCCACCATTTTACGATGAGGCTCCGCTGTCGCCACCATTTTCTGAGCGTGCTCTAGTGTGGCCGCCATTACACAAGCAGACTCTGTGTCATGTTTCTCCGCAACACCCACCGTGAATATGGAGTCAACACACAGCAGAGCAAAATCCAAAAAATTGCTTAGAGAAGAACGCGGACCCTCACGGGTTAATCGTGACTTTAAAGGTTCATTTACTCCATCACAAAAAAAGTCTATTAGTACACAATCTGGCAGATCAGAATAACACGCAATATCCAGATACTCTTGAATGTAGTCCTCGAGCGAGCGGGTGCCCTGCTCGAGGGCTAACAACAGCCTTGCAGTGTCCATACCTGGCCAATGCCCATATGAGAAGCTGCTGGATCCTTGTGTGGCCGAGTATTCTGTAACGGGGCTGACGAGACATGAGACCATGAGATCCATGTGCAAAGCTTTATTAAGCAGAGAGGTCAGAAACATAGGCAGGGTCAAACAAGGGCAAACAGGTATATGGCGGGCAAGACACAAGAATAATCCTAGGGCTAGCGAAGGTCATCGAATGGCGAACAGAATCAAAAAGGGACAAGACTAAAGGGATAAATCCAGGAAGACAGGCAAAGATCAGAACCGAGAAAACTGACAAGGCAAGGCAAAACAAGGAAACAAAACTAGCAGGCTAAGTAATACTCGGCAGTGAATGGTAGTTTGAGTGAGTGATATATAGTGAGTGAGTGATGTGAAACAGCTGTGTGCAATCAGTGAAAACAGCGGTGTGCAATCCGTGCTGAGTGCAATCAGTGCAATGAATGATGGGATATGTAGTCCGGGGTGATGTGCAACAGGGGGAACAGCTGTGTAGGCTGTAAGGTATGAATAGCTGGTGAGGGGCAGCTAGTGAGGTAGGGTGCTATGTTTTTGTGTTCGTGAACACAAAGAGAGAGTTTGAGTAACTTTGTTGATGGTGCTGTAAGCAGGGGTCAGCTGATGACAGGCTTTGGTCAAACTATTACTCAAAGCACTGATGGTTCACAGGTTTGGCCACTATGAAGGTATCAGATAAAACAAAACTGAAATAAAATCAGAAAGAGACAGAGGGAAAAGGAAGGGCTTTCCTTATTTAGTTTAAGCTAGGAGATATGACTAAGCAGTTGTCACTTGTTTAAAGGGATGCTGTAGCAGGGTCATACACCTAGGGAGACTGTTAGCTAAGCTAGCAGGGGCACATCAAACACCTCAAGGTATATAAACATAAACAATAGGAAGTGTTTCTTGTCTTCTCAGGACCTATAGCATAATGAATGGTAACTGTACTTTATGTAATAGCCTTGTGCTGAGAAGTAAAGAGGGGTAGAGCAGAGACAGGAATTAGGCTACTAATAACCTGTACGGCTCATTAAGGACATGACAGTTGCTAGGACCGCTATAATCCTATACCAAGAGGGAAGATGGTGATGGTCAAACAAACTTAAATAAGGTAAAAGTAAAATGAAAAGGTCCTAATTGCTGTAGGAAACTAAAAGAAAAAAATAACTAAATTGATTTAATTAAAGCTCAGATTTAGCTGTCATAGCTGGTACATTCCAGCTAAACAAAGTTAAATTAACAAAATAAAATCAAAGAGAGGTAGAATAAAGTCCAAATAAAAATAGCACAAATAAAACGTCTAGGTTACTTGTGTAACCCTCGTTCCCTGAAGGAGAGAACGGAGACGTTACGTCAGTCGTGACTGACGAATTGGGATCTCGCCCGAGAGCCCAATCACCTTCGAGTGTTAACTAAACAAGCCAATGACAGTTGGCATGCGTGTTTCGCCACGCGCACCCCGCCCCGCAGCGCGGGTATAAAAGGAGAGCGCGTGCAAACGCACATCAGTTTTCCGCTGAGGAGCCGACTACGTGCCCCGGCCGTACAGCGGTGGTACAGCAACTGTGGCGACGGAACGTAACGTCTCCGTTCCCTCCTTCAAGGAACGAGGGTTACACAAGTAACCTAGACATTCACTTTCAGTCAGTCACGTTCTACGTTACGTCAGTCGTGACTGACGAATTGGGATCCGTATGGAAAACGCCACTATTGCTGACCCCCTCCAGTGCCCTGCGGAACCCGGCAAGTCCCCCCACACCAGCTGGGGCGGAAGATAGGACAGCGGCTAGGCAGAGGTGACCGCCACTGCTGTTCCATACAGTGGTGCATTGGATAACACTGGGAAAGCGTACCCAGCTGGGACGCTACGGAAGCCACATCCCGCACATAGGAGGTAACATGTGGAAGTGTCTGTGCGAGAAGGCTCACTGGGGGAAACGCATATTTGTGTAGGCCCCAAGGCCAGCTGCACGCCAGTGTGTCCGTGCCGAGGGGTCCCTCGGCCAGTTAGTAAAACAACTGGCAATGGGACGTGTCCAGGGAGGCAAACAGGTCTACCTGAGCGTCCCCAAAGCGTCTCCAAATCAGTATCCTCTTCACCGGGGAGAGTTTTCTCTTTTCCCAGTCGACCCTGAGGTCAATCGCTGCGAACCAATCGAAAGGACCCCACAGCTGGGCAGTGGGCTCGTGAGGAGGCATAGTGTCCTTGAACTGAACCGTGCTGCCCATTGGCGAAGGGAGAGGGGGACGGCCATGTGGAGACTGGGTCTTGCGCACTGCCATCCTCGCCCTCTTGGAACCCGGAGAAAAAATAAATTGGGTTTCTCCTGCGATGATGCCGGCATGGATGGTGACCCAGATGGAGCCGAGCAGATGCAGGGCCTGGGTGACTCTGAGGATCCGGAGGGCCGAGGCGAAGCAGCAGGCTCTGGTGGCCGAGGTGGAGGCGGGGATCCGAAAGGCCCAGAGCGAGTGAGGATGAAGGCGGACCCACGGCGGATGGTCAACGAGTGACCAAGATGGAGCCAGTGGGAAGAGGGAGCCCGGTGGAGCCAGAGGGATGATGGGCCACGGTGGAGACGAGGGAACTAGGAGCCAAGGCGGAGTCTGAGGATCGAAGGACCGAGGTGGAGTCCAGGATTCTGTGGCTGGAGGCGGAGGCAGGGGAACCTCCCGCTAAGGCGGAGCTGATGGTAGGAAGCCCTGATGAGGACCCTCATAGCCGAGAGCAGGCAAAGGGTGTGCAGAGGGGGTGACGTACAGCAGAGGAGCTCGGGCTGAGTGCTTGGCTGGAGTGAGATTAGGTGGCAGGCAGGTGCAGGACTCAGCCAGCACTGCAGAGGCAAGGCAGTCCAGCATAGCTAGCAGAATCACAGGTCATAGTAGAGGTGACCGTTCTTGAGGCTGGACTGGAGTGGCATAAGCTGCAGCTGACAGAAAGTAAAGTGACAGACAGACAGACAGACAGATAGAAGGCTAGAGATTGAGAGAAAGACAGAATCAGAAGGAGAAGGTGGGATAGGGAGGATGGGTGGGAGACTGAGAGATTCAGGAGGATCAGGGCTGGACAACACCAGCAAAGATACAGAGGATTCAGAGTCGGAAGGAAACAGCAAAGACAGACTGATAGGGCTAGATGAAGATGAAGAAACTAATGGGTCGAAAAAAGAAAGTAAATCTACAGAGGCCAGCTGCCGCTCACCCTCAGCAGCAGGGATGTGGCCAGGGCATTCCTCCATGTCCTCGTGCTCCACGAGAGTCCCCACCCGGACGGGCATTGTTGCCGGCTCATACACCTGGTCAGACTCCTTATTGGGCTCCTTATTGGGCAATAATCTTCACTAAGTCCTATAGTGCTTTGGTCGCGGTAGGCTCAGGCTTTAGCTCTGTTTCACGGGGTGAAGGCTGGCTGGGCTCTGGACGAGAAGTGGGTCTGATGAGTTCTTTGTTGGCGTCGAAGACAGTGAGTGGTGATTTATTACTCACCAGCACCCACTCCACAAAAGCAGCGAAGCTCCCCTGAGGACCTTCCCCAGACAATCTAGCCCGGAGAAAAAATAAATTGGGTTTCTCCTGCGATGATGCCGGCATGGATGGTGACCCAGATGGAGCCGAGCAGATGCAGGGCCTGGGTGACTCTGAGGATCCGGAGGGCCGAGGCGAAGCAGCAGGCTCTGGTGGCCGAGGTGGAGGCGGGGATCCGAAAGGCCCCGGTGGAGCCAGAGCGAGTGAGGATGAAGGCGGACCCACGGCGGATGGTCGACGAGTGACCAAGATGGAGCCAGTGGGAAGAGGGAGCCCGGTGGAGCCAGAGGGATGATGGGCCACGGTGGAGACGAGGGAACTAGGAGCCAAGGCGGAGTCTGAGGATCGAAGGACCGAGGTGGAGTCCAGGATTCTGTGGCTGGAGGCGGAGGCAGGGGAACCTCCCGCTAAGGCGGAGCTGATGGTAGGAAGCCCTGATGAGGACCCTCATAGCCGAGAGCAGGCAAAGGGTGTGCAGAGGGGGTGACGTACAGCAGAGGAGCTCGGGCTGAGTGCTTGGCTGGAGTGAGATTAGGTGGCAGGCAGGTGCAGGACTCAGCCAGCACTGCAGAGGCAAGGCAGTCCAGCATAGCTAGCAGAATCACAGGTCATAGTAGAGGTGACCGTTCTTGAGGCTGGACTGGAGTGGCATAAGCTGCAGCTGACAGAAAGTAAAGTGACAGACAGACAGACAGATAGAAGGCTAGAGATTGAGAGAAAGACAGAATCAGAAGGAGAAGGTGGGATAGGGAGGATGGGTGGGAGACTGAGAGATTCAGGAGGATCAGGGCTGGACAACACCAGCAAAGATACAGAGGATTCAGAGTCGGAAGGAAACAGCAAAGACAGACTGATAGGGCTAGATGAAGATGAAGAAACTAATGGGTCGAAAAAAGAAAGTAAATCTACAGAGGCCAGCTGCCGCTCACCCTCAGCAGCAGGGATGTGGCCAGGGCATTCCTCCATGTCCTCGTGCTCCACGAGAGTCCCCACCCGGACGGGCATTGTTGCCGGCTCATACACCTGGTCAGACTCCTTATTGGGCTCCTTATTGGGCAATAATCTTCACTAAGTCCTATAGTGCTTTGGTCGCGGTAGGCTCAGGCTTTAGCTCTGTTTCACGGGGTGAAGGCTGGCTGGGCTCTGGACGAGAAGTGGGTCTGATGAGTTCTTTGTTGGCGTCGAAGACAGTGAGTGGTGATTTATTACTCACCAGCACCCACTCCACAAAAGCAGCGAAGCTCCCCTGAGGACCTTCCCCAGACAATCTAGCCTTTTTGGCGTTGTTAAGTCTCACATAATAAAACGTGATCAGGCAGTCATCTGGATATTTTGTGAGTTAAGCGAGGTCCAAGAAGTCCCTTGTATGGTCCTCAAGGGAGCATTCCCCTTGCTACAGCAGGAGGAGAAGAACGGCAGGACTGTCCATCTGTGCAGAAAAACAACAACAAAAACATGCCGCTAAACTTCGGTTTCGGTCCGAACTTCTGTCACACTACGGTTTGTGTAAAATACACACATACACACTACCACAAACTGACGAGATCAGACATAATTGTTTAAGGGCAGGTGAAACAAATCCAATTAAGACACATGAGGAGAAAACTAGGTCGCAAGACACAGACACAACAGAACTGTGACAAACATATCTTTACCATAGAAATAAATAACAATGAAAAGGGCATAAGATAAATACTTTTATAGCTGAAAATGATACAGACTCATTAGAATTTACCAATGGCATTCTATGACATTCAATTAATCTAAATTTCAACATTTATCAGTCCACATCTTATGATCACACATTTTATGACAGTAACAGTAACAGTAACAATTTTTAGAGAATTTATTTTGGACTTCTCTTTTAGTAAAGGTAATTTGTTTTACCTAATAATCCTTGGTTATAATTAGTAATACAGTTACAATACTGCCGCTTGTGCCTATATTAAATATTACTTTTTTTGTCCAGTGGTAATATTTTCCACTTTGAGTACAAGTGAACTGGGGGCAATAAAAAACATGTACTGAGACGAAGATAAATCAGTGTGTAAGACATGAGGACAATTGGAGGAAATCTGCCCTGGCATGACAGGCTGAAAGAAAAAAGGAGAGATTTGTACTGTACCATACACTGGGACTTTTCTTCCTAAAACCTTAAAGATTTAAACAACTGCCCATAAATTACTGTAAAAATAGAACATAACAGGGTTTGTTACTCATTACCACTATGCATGTTTCTTAAAAAAATACAGCAAAAATTCTGAACTTAGAGTCACACTATTGATAAACACATCAATACACATTGATGTACATCATAATAGATGTAATAGTTTTAGTACCCACCAGTGGCTAATTCTGTTAGTAAACTAAAATATTACCAAAAAAAAGAAGAGGGCCTTTTTGTGTTCCTTTTAGAACTATCTAGTATTTTGAGAATGTACAGTATGTCTCTAGCTGCACAGAAGCAGTAGTCTTTCTGTTCATTCAATATTAAACCAGAACCTGATTTATAATTTATCTATGTTAGTTTTATAAAGAAAGTTAATTGTTAAAACTGAATCAAAAATATCTGTAACTGGCCTTCCTTCCCATGGAAACCACTTAAGACATAAACACTAAAGCCAGACAAGCATTCAAGACAAAAATTGGCCCACAAGTATGTGTTTATACACGTAACTTTAAAGTAAATACAGACACAGCCTACATGCATAGCTGCATGTGGCATTCCCTATTTATAAAGAAAGCTGCTAACTAGTTTCATGGGGCATTTTGTCACCCCATAGATGGCCAAAATGAAATCATCTTGGACCAATCTTGTTGCTCTAATGAGAATAAAATAAAGGTCAGTCATTTAATCTATTGGCACAATGCCATTGACATTCATCACTTACACAATATAAACCAGAAACTCAAGTCAAGAGTAAATAAACCATTTAAAACTAGAATGAGAGCTCACAGTGTTCTTCTTTCATTTACCAAAATAATACCACAAATTATATTATATCACAGAAGCACATCATATCACAAGAACTCATTTAACAGAAAGCAATCCAATTACTCTCATACTTGGCTTTGTATAGTACACAAGGATTTGTGTAGTTCTGCTTGCACAAAAATGAATGTGTAATGTGTTGACTCAATATAAAACTAAATAAAATATGTCAAAGACAACAACACATATCACTGTAAAAGCTGCAGTGTAAAGATGTGATGGATGACATCTGTGACAGCAACATTTTTACTCATCTTTAAAATGATTACGTGAGCATGGCATGCATGAGAAATGTTTAAAACTTACTTTTACTACGTAGATATCTGGTGTCCTTTTTGCATTGAAATAAAATGGTCTCGTCGAGAGAACTATTCGCACTGCACACAGCACTCAAGGTGAATGTGTCATCTTGCAGAGTACTCCCATTAAAATGCTTCATGTAAGACCAATTTTACATAAATTATTAAGTTCTTTGTGAGCTGGGAAGAAAATATAAATAAATCATAGATGAGGCCTTTCATGCTTGCAGAATGTTTTGAAAGAATAAAATCAGTGCTGCCAGGGTACAGGATATTCTCCGTTACCGACATATTTCATGAAACCAAAATTCCCTTTAAATTGTGTCTCTTCTATGATTTGTCGTGTGATAGATGGTTTGCTTCTTTCATATTCATCCAGACCTTCCAACATGTCATTAAATTCATGAAAATTTGTTTTCAAAACCATATTAAACCAATATAAACAGTATGTTTCTAAGAACTTGGCACATTATTTTAAACTTGATTTTTTTAAGATGATTCTCTTATCGTGTAGTCTTATTTGTCATTGATACACACTGTTATAGCTTTACTTTTGGAGGGATCAGCTTTTAGGCCTTCACTAATAAAGATGTGGCCTATAGGCTACTTAATAACACTGAGCTGAGAACTAGTTTTCAAATCATCATGTTCTGAAGTTCCACGGCTTTCAATAATTATGCAGTTAATTTTAATTCTGCCTCGACCATAAGCAACAAATTAATATCCCTCTCTTGCTTGGTTGATATTAGCAACTTGTTTGAACGTCTCATTTTACATTACATGTTGCTCCAGTGTCAACTTTCACCACAGTTGGAGTTTTGTTGTGCAGCCTGACACTTCAGTCTTTTTGCTAAGCCATGATAGGACAGCATCTACAAACCTATCAATTTCCACATTATAAACACAACAGTTCTTGATGCTACTGGAGGGCTGGTACACTTCAAGTCAATGTTCAAACTCGATTTAATTGTGCAACTTTTATATTTAACTCTTATAAAAATTCTATGTGATTTATACTTTAGGCTGGACACTTCTCTTCCTTTACTCTTTGACTGTTTCCAAAATTTCTACAGCTATTTGTGGACTGGAAATCGTTTTGTTCAGATTTGTGATTTTATTTTATGCTGTTGCGCCTCCTGCTGGATGTTAATTGTACTGCATTAGTAGTTGCCTGAGGGTTTATTGTCTTGGTTTTGGTAACAGCCGACTTAGTGTCTTGTAAATAATACTGTCACTGTAACTGTCACTGATTATGCTATAGTCTTGTGTATTGCATATTAGCTCTTCTGTCAACCAACTTTAAGCTATTCTCTTTAGATCACTGTTGAAGTACAGTCACGTTGTTCTGGTTTCTTGAAATAAACTTGTCTCTCTTTGTTTTATTGAGGGTTACTTTTTTCTTGTAACATTTATTTTTCTTCAGACCTTCTCTGTATTCATTAGGTGCTAAGATTACACCTTCCTTTGTCAGGAGGTGTAATAATGCGATGCCACGATCTTGGCATTGCTGGGAACATGCTCACATTCCCTTCAAAAATCGAGTAATTGTGATCTCTGAAAACCATTCATCAGGATTGTTAGCTAATTGCACTAACTGTCCAGCGAGCTAGTTGCTGTCCTACAAGCACAAGGAATATTGTTGTATTTAGACACAAATCCAATGTAGAATATCTAACATTAACCTTAGTTTGTATGTTTGTTCTGGGTCAAGCACAAACTGATTACGTTGGTAACATATAGTGTGGATTTTTGGCATTTTTGCATATTTCTTGATAGGACCCAAAATATTGACCTTTTTCATGATATTCTAATTTTTTTAGATGTACCTGTATTTAATAAAGAAAAACACATGTTGCTGGTTACATGTTTACACAAATCCCAGTGTTAAACAAACACTGCTCCGTTTTCATATGATCCTGATCTACAGAGAGTAAAAGTAACACTGAAGAAGTGTTGTAGTTAGTGAAATAAATTAGATTCACTCTACAAGTGATGACTGAGCATTAGTGATGACACCTGCAGTTAACAAGCAGAATCACTGAGGATAAGAGGAACAGCAGGAACAGAAATAAGTGAAGAGGTGAGCAGAAACAACAACTAGTTACAGTCACAAAGCCTTAGATAAAATCAATATCTCACCAGAGGATGATTAAACAACTGCAAAAACAGAATTACCATATTCACTTATTGCAAACCAGTTTGTCTTTATTTCTTTCACATGTGTAAAGGTTGCTAGTGTCTCTTACCATTATGATGATTAGTGTTCCCTTTAGTCGGTCACTTGGCCATTGATTTTGGTTGAATTAACTCTGTTTAAGCAATTGTTAAAAGTGCATGCTATCATTATTAACAACAATATTTCATGGTTCTGACTGCACTGACATACCTTTTACTATGTGCACTTTTTGAAATCAGTGACTGACTTTGGATTTATGTGACTTCCAATATAAGTACGAAAGTCTTTAAAATCAACAACTTTCCGTTTTGAACTTTCATTATGAAGTTGTTATTAACTGTCCCATTGAAAGAGCTCTTCTCATAACCCCTGTAATCCAGTGTGCACAAGCTCTTTTTAACTGATTTATGTACAGATCTTATGAAACGGGCCAATTCCTTTGATGCTTTGAAACGTTTTACCAGTTTACCAGTGACTTAAGCAATCCAATTTTTCTGTTATACTTTCAGCAGAGGGAGCAAAAGAAACTACAAAGTTATAGTTCAATAAATCATGTTTTACCCCTATTGTTTTTTCTTTACATCATTGTGTTAAATAGAGAAATATGCAAGCAAAAACTATGTTTGTCCCCAAAACACTACTTGCATACAGACAGCTGGCCTACTGACACTCAACCCTACAAAGCCCATGCCGGTGAACCAGCATCACCAGGTCCATATTGCTTGAGAACAGCATGAATATGCTGGTCCACCAGCTAGACCAGCACTATACCAGCATAAACCAGCCTGGACCAGCACTGTACCAGCATGGAATCCATGCTAATTTATGCTGGATTATTCAGCAGGGACAGTGGAGATCTGACAGGAAGCAAGTGGGAGAGAGGGGGATGGGGGTGGGATCAGGAAAGTTCCACGAGGCAGGATTCCATCGGGAGGCCATCGGCACTGACATATATGGTGTTTTAAACATGATATCCAACATATGATTATTCACGCAGATTAATCTATATATTATTCCTGTAATGATTTATTTATTTATTTGATAAGACCCCTGATGACCTAACTGTCAGGAAAATATGTATAATGTGTTCAATGCTAAATAGTTTAAACCAATATTACATGTAAATAAAATACATTAAAGGAATAGGTCAAACAAAAAATATTTCTTCAATGCTTTTTTTTTAAGGTGAACCATCCCTTTAAGTGCCATGGAAAGAGGTGTTTTCACTTAGTTAAGCTGTAGTTTGATATGTAGAGTGATACAAATGAAAGTGCCTTTAAGGGTAAATAGTTCTCTACAGGAACACCATTACCATGGCAACTTAAGAGTTAGAAGAGAGACCACCATAAAAGCCAGCCGGTGGGAAAAGGCAGCATTTATCAGAACTTTTTATGCTTCTTCAAAGAATGACCAGCAGGTGGCATTCTAGTAGAGGAAACGTTTAAAACGAAGTTTTGACAAAAAGAGTGTTTGCCCTGCCACAGTGGGGTGCTGAGCTTTAGAGCTGGTAAAGTGTGATATTTTTGTTCAGTCCGATCTTTTGCTGTTATCTGGGCGATTTAGAGGTTCTTTCTTTTTTGTATCGGCCTAGTATGCTTCATTTGCATCTCTCTTTCTTTTTCTCACACACCCACACAACTAAACATTGGGTGTGGTTAAAAAAAGTGACCATTGTCAAAAACAAACCATGGATAGCTAAATAACTAGGCACTCCATAGCTAAATAATAATCTTTTTTTCCCCCTCACAAAATAAACACATCACTGTAATTCACAATCAGCGAATTGAAATATTCTTATTATATTTTCACATGTATTTTATTGATTAGCTTATATTGATTGTAATTCTACAATCACAGAGAACAGGGCTCAGAAATAACATTCAAAATAGAAAATTCAAGCAATATCAATAAAAGGTACAACACACTGACATGTCTGACTGGACAAATGCATGTAAGGTTTCATTTGAAAGTTATAGCTTAAAATGATTTTGCTCCAAATTTTGCTATTTTATTTTTTGGTTAAACTCCTATCTACAGCTGGAACAAGGATTCCATTGTGTCAGACTACACCATGTTGCCATGGATGCATTCTAAAGCATGTTAACCAATCAGCGCTAAATATACAGATACAGTATGTCAATACATACACCCTTCTAAGAACAAAAAAAGGCATTGTACATTGTAACTGAGGTACACCTGCAGAACTTTGTGAAAAGCCAATGATTCACTTGATGAGTGAGCCATCAGAATGTAAGAACCAGAGGTGGCAAATATGATTCTAGAGGTAGAAATAAGGATTTTTGTATTGTCATAGTGTGACATCAGTATTGATTTCATCAGCTGACAACAGTCTATCATTGTTTACTACAGTATTCATACTTTTTTTGTATTTGTATTTATAATTAATATTTTTTCAAACTCATCCATTCTATTTTGAGTATATCATTTATACACTCCCTCACCAACATGGTGGGTGCTTGAGGAGTAGACACATGTATAGAAGGGTAAAAGCATGCAAAAAGCCTTCCTGTGCACCAAATACTTCATATTGCACATCTTTTACCACCTTATTAATCACCACTAAATTACGCTTAATCTGTAACACTTTACAATGTAGTTCAGTTTGTTAATGCATTTAGTTCTCTTAGTTCTAATTAGTTAATGCATTAGGTATCTAAAACTAACAATGAACAACAATTTTTATAGCATGTATTAATCTACAGTAGGTTCATGTTAATTTATCAATATACTATTGTTCATTGTTAATTCATGTTTATTCATAATACATTAACTAATGTTAATTAGGTAAAATATGGTTAATTGTTATTTTATGTGAACTATTGAATTAATGTTTAGAACCTTATTGTAAAGTGTTGCCACTTATTCTAATACTGATTCGTTAGTTTTGAGCAACACATACTTTTGTTGACTACCTGTCAACTTAATTTCAAGCAGATACTGTGAGAATATTTGATGCATACAGTGTATGTGCTTTCTCAAAAGTCTGAGCCTTTCCTCTAGCACCAGGTTTTGCCACTCCCGGTTAACAGTATGGCTTTAAAAAGAAAGAACTAGCAGTTTATTCACAGAAAAGTCACAAATACAGTGTCATCAGCAGCAAAACAGTGTACAGCAGCATGTACCCTGCATAAAAGGCAAATTGAAAACAAGCAACTCGGCAGCAAAGATTTTGAACATATCCAAAAACATCACTGGAGAGGCATCTTCGAACTATTAGCTGTAGTACTCATTGCATCAGCTACACTAAGGTGTATTTGGATAACATTTATAGACATTCATCAAACAGTCTTCAGCTTGATTTGTCATCATGCACATGTGAAATGTGGATGAATCTTTGAGTGTTCATGAAGCTGTTTTAATGGAAATATTACCCTAGTAAACAGTATTACATTTACATTTACTACACATTATATAAAATAACAAAGCAAGCATATGTATATATGACAAATTGTCTTCTATTTTATTTGTTCCCAGCAATTTGTAAGAACAGCTCACAGGATCTTTGTAGAACTAATATAGATTATAAAATATAGGGTTAATCTAACACTATTACAATTCGTGATTGATGTGTTTTCTGTGATGGTTGATAATGTGTCAGCTACATGTAAAAAGGCCATCAAAACCATCCTTGTGTGGATGTGGAAGTGCTACTAAATGTGCTGTCAAATGGTGACAGTAGCTCATGTTATTCTTGAAGCTCTTACTGAGCATCCAGCGACACAACTTTAGCTACATTTTAAAGGCTGTAGATACATTCAGAACAATTTAAGAGGCTTTTGTGCCTCTAGTAATTTCAGTATATGCAGAAAATGTTGATCATCCATGTTTAACGTTACTTTTAGAGCCACAGTGTAATATGTCCACTCTACTTCCATGTGGGTTTGTTGGTCCTGTTAGAGATGGAGTCTCTAATCTGTGTGGATCTCTCAGAGAAACTGCTACTTTTAAGGGAGTGCTCTCGTCCAGACTGCGGGGGCGGTGTGTCACTGCTTCGACTAGAAGCCCTTACACTCTGAACCCTCCTAATAGACCCCCCTAGTTTATCCTCGCTCCTTGGCAAAGGTCCGCTACTGACAGAGTCCGTTCCACCACCGGGCAATCTCTGAGAGCTAGCTCTGGCTAAGCTCTTAGATGGTGTTCCTGTTACAGCTGGTGAGGGCATGTCTTTTTTAGATCTGGAAGAAGAGGCCACAGTGTTGCGAGCAAAGCTAGGCAAAGGCGAAGAACTTTTCAGGGTGTTGTTGAGACTGTCAGGTGTACCTACTTCTGAGGTTCCTTGGGCCTGAGCTTGGGCCAAGGCACGCATTGTAGAACGACACATCTTTTCCTCTGGTGCTGGTTTTGAAATGTTACGAACAGGTTTAGGATTTGTTTTCTTGATGGAGGGTCTGTGTTGAGTCGAGTCCCTTGCCCACCGAGAGCTGCTTGGTGTCGCTCCTCGTTGTGCCCTGGGATCCTCTGGAGGGAGGCTTGAATGTCGTGCAGGTCTACCTTGCCTCTCGCCTCTCCTGGCTGGCATGCTTTGGTCACGATGTGGATGTCTGGGTTCAATGTTCTCATGTCCAGAAGGTTTTTCAACTTTCTTCATGCTGCTACTAGAGCGATTCTGCCTTGTAATGGGCACCACTTTGCGCATGTTCTGAGTCTCAGTTGCTGTGAGGGTTCTTGTCGGACGGCTTGCATGAGCAATTACTTTGGATGTTGTCTTGGTTTTGACAAGTGTTGTTTTGGGGCTACTGGTCTGGACTGCTTTCTCGCCAACTCTTCGCCCTTCAGCTGTGTCACAGCTATCTGTCTCTGCTTCTTCAGTAGTTACAGATGGACTGACTGATTCTGGACATGCTTGAGTGACCCTTCCGGCAAGTGGTTCATCACTTGACGTGGACACAATGTGACAATCGGTGGACTCAAAATTGGAGGAAAGGGAATTGGTGTCCTGAATAATTCTTGGAAAGTTGGCATCCTGTGACTTTGGGTTAAGTTCAGATCTTTCTTTTATGATAGGAGAACACTCTATCTCAGAACAGTCCAACACAATGGAACAATCGGTTTCAGTGCAGTCCATGACATACAACACAGGTTTCTTACTGGACAAAGAGGGATCCAGGGGCAATGGGGTGTCACAAGTTGTTGAGGAAAAGGTACTTGTGTCTGCTTCCTCCCTCTGTGATGAGATCCTTTTGTCGTTCCAAACTTTTTCTGGTTCCTCGGAACTCCTGCTAGATGGGGGTGTATCAAGGATAAATGCTTTAGGAGAATCTTCTTCCCTTTCCAGATCTGTTACAAACACTTCATGCTGGTTGTCCACAAAAACATGACTGTTATTCTTGATCTGGCTGGTTATCTCAAAGGGTTGAAGGCCAGTAACTAGTTTGTGTTTCTCCACAGAAACACTCATGCGTCCAACACTTTGACCAGATGTCCCCTGAAAGACAAGCTTTGCGTTACTTAATTGAGGTGTAACGCCACCTTCAGAGAGAGAAGTGTAATTATTATTATTGTAGGGATCATTGTTCATGCTGTAGCCAAAACTTGAGTATCTAGCTAAAGGACTAATGGGTTCAGTCTCAGCCCTTGGTGAAGTTGCCAGCTTCTCTTGGCAATCCTGACTCTGTGGACCCAACTCCCTATTATCATCCTGTAAGACAAGCCATGGCATGGTCTTTCGTTGATGGTTCCTGCTTGAACGTGGCAGGCTGCTGAATTTTGTATAGTCACTTGCTGAAGACCCAGATATCAGCTCTGTTTGATGGTAACGTCGGGCACTAGCTGAGCGCCCCAAAGGACTGTGGGGGCTTTGAGGTCTCGATTGAAGCAGGAAGTCCAGGAGGCCTTCTTTGGTTAGGATGTCAACATCATTTTCACTGCTGCTGCGACCAAAACCACCTGCCTCAGTATTGGCTACACCCCAGGCACACCGTCTCTCCTCCAGTTCCCGTAAGCGACGCTGTCTAGCTTCCTCCTTTAGTTCTCTGTCCCGGTTATCCTGCAGAAGAGTGGATAAGAGATCACTATAGGAGTTTGTGTTCACAGATATATGGTCTGTAGCATGATTCATAAATGCCTTAGGGCTATATTTACTAAACAGGGCAAATTAGCGTTAGAAAAACACCAATGGGAGGGGAAAATTCTGCGATTTACTGACAAGGTGCACATTACACTGAACAAAGATGCAACATCTCATTTCCATAATGACCAGCGCAATCTACCAAAAGCAGCGCAAATTACCGCCTGCTTTAAGACATGTTTTTTTAGAAGTTAAATAATGCCGCAAATACCAGTGAACTGACGAGCACAAATCTTCGTAAATCGTGTTGCGTGATTCATTTAAATACTCTCCTCCCATAAATTTACAGATCGAAAGGGAAACATCTACAAGTGCATATTCACTAAGGTGAGTCACAAAAATAACAGTGTCCACGCTTTTTCAGTGCTAATTTCACACTGTGTGTCTTTAGTAAATCCTTTTTTAGGGTTTGCACTGGCTCAAGCTGATAGTAAATCTGGACCTTTATGTCGTGACAAATAAGCTCTTAATTATTTTATATTAAATTATTTTTCATGTATTTTTTTACTTTTGCATGTTAGTCAGGTGATATTTACCTTTACAGCTTTTTTGAACTTTAGGCAGAAATCTTGGAAAATTCTAAAGCACTCATCCAGTTTGAAAGTGTCTTTGTCTTCACAGAAGAAGTCAATGAGGGTATTACCCTCTTTGCGCAAGTCCAGCCTGCGATGTTTAAGATCCTGCAGGGCCTGTGTAGAGCTCTACAAATAAGAAGAAAGCAGGTGAGTCATTCTTATTGACATAAAAAAGTTAATTAATCCATTATAGCTAATAAAATGAAAATATAAAGACAGTAGAAATACAAAAAAAGACAAAACCATAATCTACTATGGAATTATAATTGAGGGAATGATTCATTTACCTGCAAAAAAGGATCTAGCTGCTTTTGCAGCTCAACGTCATCCTGAATTTTCTGTTCCATTAGTCAGGTGATATTTACCTTTACAGCTTTTTTGAACTTTAGGCAGAAATCTTGAAAAATTCTAAAGCACTCATCCAGTTTGAAAGTGTCTTTGTCTTCACAGAAGAAGTCAATGAGGGTATTACCCTCTTTGCGCAAGTCCAGCCTGCGATGTTTAAGATCCTGCAGGGCCTGTGTAGAGCTCTACAAATAAGAAGAAAGCAGGTGAGTCATTCTTATTGACATAAAAAAGTTAATTAATCCATTATAGCTAATAAAATGAAAATATAAAGACAGTAGAAATACAAAAAAAGACAAAACCATAATCTACTATGGAATTATAATTGAGGGAATGATTCATTTACCTGCAAAAAAGGATCTAGCTGCTTTTGCAGCTCAACGTCATCCTGAATTTTCTGTTCCAAGGAACGCGTTTTGACATACAGAGAGGAAAACTCTCCTTCTATATTTTCTACTGAAATTCTAAAACAATAAAAATGTAAGTCAGAGAAAGACTGAGGAAGGGCTCATGGAAAGTTTGAGTACATAATGACAACATTTTTAAGAAAAAGTCAAAACTTCAATCAAAATAATAGTTTGTTAGATTGGTTTGACATTGCTGTCATAACAATAGTTAATACAGTCAGTATTAGTAAAACTCGATTTAAAGGGATAGTTCACCCAAAAATGAAAATTCTGTCATTAATTACTCACCCTCGTGTCGTTCCAAACCTGTAAGACCTTCGTTCATCTTCAGAACACAAATGAAGATATTTTTGATGCATTCCGAGAGCTCTCTGACTCTCTGAGCTTTACGCTTTGATCTGAACGTAAACAACGTATCCGCGTACATACGTTGTTTACGTATGTGATACTCATAAATGGCACTATAGGGCAGTGTTTCCCAAACTTTTTTTATTTGCGCCACCCTTTGGAAATTTTAACAAACTTGCGGCACCCTACAAAATAAATTTTGTCACAATATTTGAATTTCTAACTTTGATATGATAATTTGAAAAGTATAGATATTCGGTACAACAGGGAAGAACTGCAGAATATAATGTCATACAGATATTTTTAATATTATTTAAAAATTTTGTCCATCAATGGTGGCAGTCAGTAGGCTAATTTCTAATGAAGAGACCAATTTATATGACAGATTTTAATGTAGGCTTTTATACATATGCAAACATTATTTAATTACCATTATAACTAGCTATCTCACAAATTTTTGCTCACTCAGTGTTTTTTTTATTTTACAGTGGGGTAATTCTGGTGCAGTAGCATGAAATAGCTTGATTTAAAACTTTGAATTGAATAAAAAATGACAAGTAAACAGTCAGTAATAAAATAAGAACAAATATTTTTAAAGAGGGCAGCGTTACCAGAGTTGCCCATATACCACACCATGTTACAACACAGTAGGGCTATTGCAGACAGAAACAATACTGTACTACATCGATGTTTCCTGTCGGTTAAATTTTTGAGTGGACTTTGCTGTTCCAATTCGCATGAACGGTATACGAGGGGAGCGCACACGTATAGAGCGGGATAATACGCAGAGCGTCACACCACGTGAAAGTGAAACCTGAGCGGTGAACTCATTTTCGGCAGCCAAAATTTCGGTGCATCTCTAATTATTGGCGACATCAGAAATGGATATTATATAATAGATGCTTTTTTGAACATTTTAGCAATTTAAAAATATTAAAAAATTATTTTTTACACGGCACTCCTGCTCTCGACAGACGCGGCACCCCGGTTGGGAAACACTGCTATAGGGTGACACGGAGGAGACAAATTGTTGAATAAATTCGTTATTTTTGTTTTCTTTGCACACAAAAAGCATCCTCGTAGCTTCGTAAAATTACGGTTGAACCACTGATGTCACATGGATTATTTTAACAATCTCCTTGCTATGTTTCTGAGCTTTGATCGTGTAAGGATCCTTGTTGTCTATGGGAGGGTCAGAGAGCTCTCAGAATGCATCAAAACTATCTTAATTTGTGTTCTGAAGATGAATGGAGGTCTTACAGGATTGGAACGACATGAGGGTGAGTAAGTAATGACAGAATTTTCATTTTTGGGTGAACTAACCCTTTAAGGTGTTCTAAAGTTTCATAATATTGAGAGAAGTTACCTTCCACTTTTGTTTGCAATATGCATCAGAAACTAATACTGTTGTTACCTGACTGCACTCTGAACATGCGTTAGCTTCTCTGGGAACTTCAAAAGGGCCTCATCCTTTTTCTGTGCTTCCTTTGTGATAAAAGTTAAAGAAAATTCCAAGTCAAAGCAGTTAAAACAAAATGTTGGTGTTATTACAATGGCTTTTCTGCTTTCTTAAAACATTTACAAAAATGTATCATTACATCTGGAGAAAACAGTGAATCTGGTTCTGTCCCACTTACTAGTGCCACAAAATGAAGCAGGTTCATGCCAGGCTTGTTGGCCTTCGTGTCAGCCAGAGAGAGAAGTGAAGATAGTTTGAAGCCCACAGCATTGCCTGCATAGCCACCCTATGAACACACAAAGATTATCAGTCAATGTCTGGTCAATGCTGTAAAGGCCATCAACCCTTCCTGATTAAAAAACATCAGGGAATGTTTTGAAGGAGTAGTTGAAAGGAAAGAACAAAAGTGAAAAGAGGATTTAGGGAAATGTCCACAAAAAAGGGGGAAGATGAGGGGTAAAGGGTAAAGAACACTGGAAAGACAAATAAGAGAAAAATACTTACTGCATTCATGATATTTCCTGCTTGGAGAACCAAATGTAGAATGGCATGGAGTTCTTCACAAGTCATTAGTTCTGTGGAATAATCAATAGAAACTGAATAGTCACAGGCCATTTGTTAAATTACACAACACTCTAAATGCGATTATCCTTCCTACAGTCTACAGACTAAGACATTTCAAGGAAATCTGAACACTTGATGCCACATTTAAATTAGAAAAAAAGTGCTGACAGCATGATCTACCGTGTAGTTCAAAATAGACTGCTAGAATTAGTTAATGCAAGATTAATAAAACTCAATTCGAGTTTTGCTAATGTCTCCCAGCATCAATGTAATGATTAATGGAGTGCCAAATCTTTACATTTCAGTAGTGTTGAGGCATTAAGTGGTCATGAGCCATTGGTTTCTGAGGCTAATACAGGAACAGCTGAGTGACAGAAAATGACTCAGCAAAATGCACTCAACAAGAATTGAATCCTGCTACTAAAGTTTACTTTACTGTTTATCGGTCCATACTTGACAGCAGCTCTTTTAAAAGTAGTGGAATAGTGCATCAAATTACAGGGGATAATGAATATGTGTACGAGAGAGCAAGAATGAGATGACTAGTTTTTTTCCCCCCACTATGTTCTACAGAAGTCAAAATAAAAGGCATGAATGACAAAATGTTTTGCCTGCTTAAAAAAAAGACATTACTCTAGATTAAAGGAAAAATCCTCATAAATATGACATAAACATTAGAACTTAGTATGTTCTTACCTTCAGTAGCCTGACGCACAATGTTAATATCACGACTCATGACTGTACAGGATGGATGGAATTCTTCCTGAAGTACCATGGCTTCAATACACACCTCAAAGCTTTAAAATTGAGCAAACAATAATTGACCTGCCTTTTGTGTATGATGTTAGGTATTATGAAATCTTAGATTTGTATTTTATTGATAAGAGAGATCTTGTGCGCCTCTTACCGTGGCACTTGAATCAGCAGGAACATGAAGGAATCAACCAGTGTCAGCTTATTTGGGTCTCCTTTGAATTCCTTCAATCTCTTCACCTAGTGAATATATGTGATTTAAATCCAAAGAGAAAACATATGTACTAGGGATGTCCAATGTATTTGTACCATTTTTGATTTATCAGTTGATTGGATTTATTGTAGATGAAATTTTTTTAATATAGAGACCTTTACTATCATCTAACACTTAATGTTAAATATTAAAGCTTAATGTCCATTTTTCATACTACAAGTTATGTTGTGATGTAACTAGTATACATAGTATACATTTTAATTTCTGAAATGTATTAATTACTGTATATACTGTAACACACATAATTATTAGCATCGGTTTTGGCCATATTGGTAACATTTTATTTTACGGTGTCCTTGTTACACATTACATGTACTTACTATTATAATAACAATAAATTATGCATAATTACATGCAACTAACCCTAAACCAAACCCTTATCCTAACCCTAACCCTACAGTAAGTACATGTAGTTAATTAATATTACTAATTACTTGTATGTATAATTACACTGTAACATGGACACCTTAAAATAAAGTGTAACCACCAGATTTTTAAAGTTAATACCTCAACACATGCCCATTCATCTGTGCCAAGTACAGGCACTATTTGCCAAAAATTATATAAATTATGTCTTGGCAGTGTTGGTAATGTTAACTAAAAGTAAAAATTGTTTTTGTTAATTGAAAATGCTGAAATAAATAATAATAATAATAATTAATGCATTTAGCAGACGCTTTTATTCAAAGCACCTTATAGTACATTCAGCCTATACATTTTTTACCACTATGTGTGTTCCCTAGGAATTGAACCCACAACCTTTGCGCTGCTAACGCAATGCTCTACCACTGAACCACTATATGCAATAAATAATATATAAATTACGAATGAAACGAATTCAAAATGTTAATAAACACTAAAATATTATATAAATAATACTAAAATATTACTCAGCCCTGGTACACCTGGCATTAGCAACACATCAACTTGGCGATTGCATTTCATTGAGGAGAGGGTCTGGATTTGTGACCCCATACATCACTTAGCACATCAGTATGCCACTGCATATCGAAACATTATTTTAATGTAATTGTTACATGAGTGTCTTTTGATGTTGTCTGGGACACATTATGCATTAATGCAGCAAATACACAACAAATGTGATGTGGCTATATGTATCTCTGACTGCCAGCGAATGTGGTTTGAGGGATTTAATTATTTTGTTCATAATACACATTGTATTTAATTTACTCCTGTATACATTGATGTCCATTTGTGATGAGGCAGATGTTAATAGCAGGTGCCATACACACCAAAAATGGGACTATACACAAATATGGTGTGGTTTCAGAATTCTCACCTCCTCTGCTTCAGGTAGAAGTTTGAGAAGTTCTTTCAGCGGTTCAGCTCCATATTGCTTACTGTTGCCCAGACGAATGTCTTCTACTATTGCATGATTGGACCTGAGAGAGAAAAACAGAAGTATAAACCAGACAATCAATTTTTGACTCGGTGTATGATCCAAAGAAAGATGGGAAAAAACAAATCTTTACAAGGATGTGTGTTATATGTATATACTTATATAATGCAGGTATTTTGGGTCCCACTTCATATTAGGAGTCTTTAATTACTATGTACTTACATTAAATTAAGCATAAGGTAAGGTTAGGGGGTATATTGCACTACACAATAACAATTACACTAGCTCTATGAACTATATACAAGTCTGTATTTTTAAGGAAAGTATATCATAATAGCAAAAATGAATTACTATTAGTTAATTGGCCTATAGATTATAAAGAATAATCAAACTACTTAGTAGTTAATTAAGTTACTGTACAAATCTAAGCGAATTACAGTGTCCACAAATCCCCATTACCAAACAGTCATAAAAATGTTTAATATCCAGCATTAAAAAATCATAGATCACTAGTATCTAGTGATGAAAAAAATGATAATTCAACCTCAAAATTGTTGAAACAAAATAAATCTCACAAATGATGATCTTCAGATAAAAAAATTAATAAGTGCCACTGTTGTGTTGAGATGATATTTAGTGATATCTTATAGTCAAGGGGAAATTATCTTACAATGCATTTTACTCTACATATCAAATTTAAATTCTGTCATCATTTACTCACCCTCAAGTTGTTCCAAACCTGTATGAACTTCTTTCTTCTGTTAATCACAAAAGAAGATATTATGAATAATGTTTGTAACCAAACAGTTGACAGTAGCCATTTGTCAATGGCTACCGTCAACTGTATGGTTACCAAAATCTTCAACGGCATGAGGTTTGGACTGAAATGAGGGTGAATACATAAATGATGACAGAATTTTCACTTTTGGGTGAACTATCCCTTTAAAGACCCCTTAAAATAAAGGGGTACAGAATTTAAAATACACACACATACATGCAAACACAATTAATTTTAACCATTTAACTATTGATTTATTGATTGCTAAAAGTATCCACATGCTGTATACTGTCCCCCAGAAATCTACATTGAGTGCATTTTAGCTGTTTTGTTACAGGTTTTAGTGATTATTTCTCTTAATATAACACTAAATGATTATGTCTCTAAACAATGACT
The DNA here is from genome assembly GCF_001515645.1 of Sinocyclocheilus grahami. Lineage (NCBI taxonomy): Eukaryota > Metazoa > Chordata > Actinopteri > Cypriniformes > Cyprinidae > Sinocyclocheilus > Sinocyclocheilus grahami. Next base: position 830,314 of record NW_015505467.1, on the reverse strand, counting down.
CACTCAAATACGAATAAAGTCAAAAAGGTGTGGAAATGTTGCACAAACATAAGTGCATTGCTGTTTTTTTTCAATGCATTTGTAATTTGCGTTCTGAAAGTCTGGGACTAATTGTAACATTGTCTCCTGCATGAGTGACTCAGCAAAGTGAATGTGACTCGCAGTGTCTGATCAGCTCTAATATACATGACCATCACATACTCAGAATACACACAAACATCGAAGACAAAAATAAATATGATATAACCAACTGATCACAGAAGAAAGCATTGTCTTTTTGCATAATCATTTATAGTCATGCTGCCTTGGAGGATGTTGAAATACCTGTTCAAAAATAAACAAAAATCCTGTTTACACAGGACACATTCACCTTTTCTTGCCCATGATACAATGCAACAGGTCTGACGTAAACTTTTATTGTTTTATGCTTTTTTCTGTTCAAATTGTCTACTGAGCAACATACCTTGTGTCTTTGTTTATCTGTACCTAGTACTTGTCACAGTGAATGAATACGGCATCCTCATGTGAACTTCCAAGTATCAATCAGAACCTGAAAGCTATTGATCTTTACACAAGAGCATCGGATTTCTCTTGACCACCAGATCCTATTTCTGTGCTGGAGCACATGCACACATAGGTTTTTACACATGATGACACTGAGAAACTTACTTCTTGAACTGTTTGAGGAAAATTCCAATGTTCATTCCTCTCTTGGAGTCTAAGATGCTGATCTGGGAAAACAGAGGAATAGAAATGGTAATTAAAATGGATGGAAAGTTACACAAAGGACAGACTGTGTGTGTTCTGACAGAGACGTAATTCCATTCAAATTTTTGGCCTTCAGGTTTTTGTGGCGTGTTGATTTGAATGCAGCTTCCAAATAAATAAAACTGGTATCTCTGATGTTGCAAGATTACTATAAGCAAACGAAAAGTGAGGTAAACCTTATTTTACAGTGTCCTCGTTACATGTTACATATACTTACTATAATAACAACAACAGTAAATTATGCATGATTACATGTAACTGACCCTAAAACCAAACCCTAATCCTAACCCAAACTCTATAGTAAATACATTGTTCTATAGAAAGTTAATTTACTCAGTACTTAAAGATATAATTACACTGTAACAAGGACACCTAAAGAAGTGTAACCAAAAAGGTCAGATTTTCAGAACAGTTACACTCCAAAATATAGTTTTCAGTGTCTCAAAATTCAGTCTGTGGTGCGCATTATGAACACAAAGCACTCCATGGTTCACTTTTTTGTCACATTTGCATTTCCAAACATTTTTTGGCTTCTGCAAGTTACTATACAAATTGAGCAGAGTGACACTGTGGAACCAAAAATGAAAAGAGGATGACAACGTTTCTTCAGATTTAGATGAGGAGGAGCATATTTAAATGTAAACTATAACTGCAAATATAATAGCCTTGAGAGTAACTGGACCAGACTGGAATGCAACATGAACGTGAACAACTTACAAAAGAAAAATATATCATAATAAAATGTTACCTTTTATTATTATTATTATTATTATTATTTATAGTAAAATAATTCTAAACATATGTATTAGTTCTAATATTTAAGGGCACAGTAAATGGAAACTGTATCACTAGACTTATATGCCATACATTTAATAATATAACAAAGTTCCCCACTAATCAAATAGGTTTTTATAATAGTATAAGAAAGACAGGCAGAGTTTCTTAGATTAATATAAAGTGCTTTACAAATTTGTTGCACATCAATCCAACTAAATTAAATAGGAATTAATATATTTTTATTTTAGAAATAATTTTTGTTTAAAATTAACCTTAAAGGGGTCATATCATTTTGCTAAAAAGAACATTATTTTGTGTATTTGGTGTAATGAAATGTGTTTATGCGGTTTAAGGTTAAAAAAACACATTATTTTCCACATACTGTACATTATTGTTTCTCCTCTATGCCCCACCTTTCTGAAACGCTTTGATTTTTACAAAGCTCATCGGTCTGAAAGCGAGGTGTGCTCTGATTGGCCAGCTATCTAGTGCGTTGTGATTGGCCGAATAAGCCGGCAGGCTTGAGAACGGCACAGCCGATGGATTCGACGAAGGAGAGGCCAACGGGCTTGCGGCAACCACATGTGACGACCCCGGGCTGGACTCCGCTTTGTCTACGGTGAAAGCCGATTCGGCGATCCACAGCACGAAGTTGATGTATTTCCTCGGTGACCAGCACGGATCAGCTCTAGGCATGATGAAGCAGATATCGTCCTCTTTTGGAAGACCAAACAAAGTAGTTTGGCTTTCACAATGAAACACACAGCGTCATCACGATATGGCGGCAGCAACAATACTACAGCGAGAATAAAAGTTATGCCTTCTTTCTTTGAGTGAACATTTGGGTGGCGTTATGCAAATCTTCCCACATCCTGATGTAGACATGTGGGGCGGTTGACTCTTAACTTTTATAAAGAATATCTCTTTGGATTTGAGACTTTAGTCTTTGCAACTTTACAGATCTTCTTTATGAACCAAGAGCTTGTAACACTTCAAAGAGAAAGGAAAAATTTAAATCGCACCATATGACCCCTTTAGAGGGATAGCTCACCCAAAAGTGAAAATTTTGTCATCACCTACTCATTACCCTCATATCGTTCCAAATCCATAAAACTTTCATCCATATTCAAAACACAATGAAGATATTTGTAATAACCCTGAGAATTTTTTCCCCTATCTGAAATTGAATTTCCCCAAAATGTTCACACTTCAAATGGTTGATGAAATGTGTTTGCATAGCTGGAAATTGTGTGTGTGTGTGTGTGTGGGGGGGGGGGGATCTGAGTGTTGCCCCCCTTAAAAATATAATTAATAACCATGCTGTGTATTGTAAATAATATAACAATATATACGTAAAATAATTGTGTAAAAGTAGTTAAACAATACAAACACAAATGGGACAAAAAAGTATTAAGTTTAAAAATGTTTTGAGCCCCCCTCCTTGCGTCACAGTGCTTTAGTAGTCCACTGCCTGCTTTCCCCCTTTACCTCATCAACAAAGTTCTTCAGTAGTTGTGGAACTCCAGTAAGTAGGATGTCTAGGCTATTTTATTCACTTTAAACATCGGATGAAGTGATTCTTTTCTCTTTAATACAGATGATGTTGAGTCATTAATAAATTAGTTTAAAAAAAAAGATTAAACAATGTATTTTTTCATGAGTCCGCTATATGTTAGCAATAATAACATTAGCTTGTTTAGTTTAATACTGTAATATTGTAGACCTACCGATGTGTTGTGTTGTGCTTAATATGATGTTAAATGGCAGATTAGTGGGCTTTTGTCACGAATCCTGTCCGTGACCTTCTGTACGCTTGCCACCTGAGGTCGCCCTCCCATTATATTGACTCTCACATTACACAGACTGTCACATGTCACTCCGGACTACATTTCGCATGTTTCATTTCACTGATTACGTTTTCACCTGCAGCCAATTACACACACTATAAAATCAGTCTCAAACCACCATTCAATGCCGAGCATTGTTTAGCATTTATCACTCTCCAAGTGATAGCTCCATTACGGAGCCTGATATTCTGGTTTATTCTAGTCCTATCAAGTCTTGCCTGTTTAGTCTAGTCGTGTTTTCGGATTTCTTGCCTGTCTGTGGATTACTATCTTGCCCTGCTCTGTGTGGACTCTGTTTGACCCTCGCCTGAAATTTTGCTTGTGCTATCGGATTACCCCTCTTGTCATGCCCTCTGGATATGATTCACCGATCGAAGACCCACGCTTGCACTAGGAATACTCTTTGTCTTGCCTCATCTATATCTGTTTGCTGTGTATCGACCCATACCGGTTTCTGACCATGATAATGAATAAAGCTCTGCAGATGGATCCGCAGCTTCCTCAGTTCATTCCATAACAGAATACTTGGCAACACAAAGATCCAGTGGCTTTTCTAAAGGACTCTGGCCAGGTATGGACCCAGTTGACCAGCTGCTCGACCTGCGACAAAGGAGTTTATCCATTGAGGAGTACGTCACTCAGTTCTGTGAGTTATCTTATAGGGTACCTTTTGATGAGGTTGCATTAAAAGACATTTTTCGTTTCGGACTAAATGAGCCCATAAAATCATGGTTGCCTGAGGGGACGTTTAATTGTAGTTTAAAGGAATTTATGGACTATGCTTTGCTGTCTGCAGGCTCTTTGTTCACTGTGGGTGTCGCAGAGGAAGAATACAACACCGTGTCTGTGCCTGTAATTCACAGACTGAATCGCTGACTGAATCACTGCTGAACTCAGTAAATCACAAGCTCTGGGACATTCTAGTTTAATGATCGCTACGCCAGTTATTAGTTCCGCATGTGAAATGGCAGCCGAACCAGAGTCACGTCACGTTACGTCATGTCACAGCTGATCGTCCAGAGTCAAGTCAAGTCACAGCTGATCGCCTAGAGTCAAGTCATGTCACAGCTGATCGTCCAGAGTCTTGTTACGTCACAGCTGATCATCCAGATTCTCGTCACGTCACAGCTGATCGTCCAGAGTCATGTCACGTCTCAGCTGATCGTCCAGAGTCACGTCATGTCTCAGCTGATCGTCCAGAGTCTCGACACGTCACAGCTGATCGTCCAGATTCACGTCACGTCACAGCTGACCGTCCAGAGTCTTGTTACGTCACAGCTGATCATCCAGATTCTCGTACCGTCACAGCTGATCGTCCAGAGTCTCGTCATGTCACAGCTGATCGTCCAGAGTCTTGTTACGTCACAGCTGATCATCCAGAGTCCCGTCACGTCACAGCTGATCGTCCAGAGTCATGTCACGTCTCAGCTGATCGTCCAGAGTCACGTCATGTCTCAGCTGATCGTCCAGAGTCTCGACACGTCACAGCTGATCGTCCAGATTCACGTCACGTCACAGCTGACCGTCCAGAGTCTTGTTACGTCACAGCTGATCATCCAGATTCTCGTCACGTCACAGCTGATCGTCCAGAGTCATGTCACGTCTCAGCTGATCGTCCAGAGTCACGTCATGTCTCAGCTGATCGTCCAGAGTCTCATCACATCATAGCTGATCGTCCAGAGTCACGTCACGTCACAGCTGACCGTCCAGTCTTGTCACGTCTCAGCTGATCGTCCAGATTCTCGTCATGTCACAGCTGATCGTCCAGAGCCACGTCACATCACAGCTGATTGTCCAGAGCCACGTCACATCACAGCTGATCGTCCAGAACCACGTAACATCACAGCTGATCGTCCAGAGCCATGTCACGTCACAGCTGATCGTCCAGAGCCAAGTCACATCACAGCTGATCGCCCAGAGTCTCATCACATCTCAGCTGATCGTCCAGATTCTCGTCATGATTCCCCTGTCTGTAGCTCTTCCCATAATGGTGATCGCTTTATGGAGTTTTTGGGCTGCATACACCACTACTGAAACTCTAGAGTTGGTGGCGTCTACTATGATTTCTCTAGAGGTGGCGGCTAACGCTGCAGATCCTCCTGAGGTAGTGGTGCTTGCTGCTGTGTTTCCAGAGACGATGGCGCCCACTGCAGTTTCTCCAGAGGTGGTAGCGTATGCTGTAGATCCTCCCGAGGCGGCGGCGCTCGCTTCAGCTCCTTGCGTGGTGGTGGCACCCAGCAATGAACTCTCTGCCTGTCCTGTCACGGCTATGGAGGCCATTTCTCAACCCTCAGTCTGTCCTGTCACAGCTATGGAGGCCATTTCTGAACCCTCGGCCTGTCCTGTCATGGCTATGGAGGCTGTCTGTGAACTCTCTGACTGTCCTGTCATGGCTATGGAGGCTGTCTGTGAACTCTTGCCTTGCTCTGAACCGGCCAATGAGGCCATCTCCGAACTCTCGTCCTGTTCTGAATCAGCCATGGAGGCTGATTGTGAACTGTCTGTCCATCTAGATCAGTGATGGGCAAACTTGGCACTTCCAGGACACTTTCCTGCAGAGATTTGATCCAATCCTGATATGACTCACCTGCCTGTAGCCTTCTAGTAGTCTTGAAGACAATGATTAGCTGGTTTGATTAGGGTTGGAGCCAGGGCTGGACTGGGACAAAAAATCGGCCCAGGCATTTTTTGGTCCAGGCGGCCCACCACCATTTATTATATGTGACCCTGGACCACAAAACCAGTCTTAAGTCTCTTGGGTATATTTTTAGCAATAGCCAAAAAAAACAAAAAAACATTGTATGGGTCAAATTTATCGATTTTTCTTTTATGCCAAAAATCATTAGGATATTAAGTAAAGATCATGTTCCATGAAGATATTTAGTAAATGTCCTACCGTAAATATATCAAAACTGAATTTTTGATTAGTAATATGCATTGCTAAGAACTTCATTTGGACAACTTTAAAGGCGATTTTCTCAGTATTTCGATTTTTTTGCACCCTCAGATTCCAGATTTTCAAATAGTTGTATCTCGGCCAAATATTGTCCTAGTCTAATAAACCATACACCAATGGAAAGCTTATTTATTCAGCTTTGAGATGGTGTATAAATCTAAAAAAAAATTATTGATTGGTTTTGTGGCCCAGGGTCACATATATGATATACACTACCAGTCAAAAGTTTTTGAACAGTAACATTTTTTATGCTTTTTAAAGAAGTCTCTTCTGCTCACCAAGCCTGCATTTATTTGATCCAAAATACAGCAACATTGAAATATTTTTACTATTTTAAAATAACAGTTTTCTATTTGAATATATAAAAAAATTTAATTTAATTTTTTAGCATCATTACTCGTCGCATGATCCTTCAGAAATCATTCAAATATTCTGATTTGCTGCTAATATATATATATATATTCTTTTTATTATGTTGAAAAAAGCTGAACATAATTTTTCAGGTTTCTTTGATGAATAGAAAGTTCAGAAGAACAGCATTTATCTGAAATAGAAATCGTTTGTAACATTATGAATGTCTTTATCATAACTTTTGATCAATTTAAAGCATCCTTGCTAAATAAAAGTATTAATTTCTATTTCTTTTATTATATGCTAGTAAGAAGAAGAAAGAGAGCAGCAAGGAAGAAGAGGCTGTGGGTGCATGAAACTCTCAGGTCTTGAAGGCTTGCGAAGGAGCTTCGTTTGAATGCCCCATTTCTATTGGCCGCGCGGGTAAACATCACAGAGCGCAGCGGCAAAAGTTTAACTATTTTGAACTTTGACCGCGCAGTGCGCTCCGCTGTGGGTGCGCTTTGGTCGGCGCAGCAACAAACCGCCCTTGCGCGGTGCAAGCCATTGAAATGAATGGGTTTCATAGCGCAGCGCAGCGCTTTCCTCGTCCAGTGTGAAAGGCCTTGAAGAAGTTGGACTGAAGCGATCTTTATATAGGCGGAGCAAAGTACTTCATCGTTCCGTCTATAGCGCATTGTGATTGGATGGCTTATGCTGTCAATATAGGAGACAAACCAATGGGTCACTGGCTGCTCGCTGTGGTCCTTGGCAAAAAAAAACATTCTGTCGGTCCCTTAAGTGCGTCGGCCCACCGGAAAAATGCCCGGTATGCCCGATTACCAATCCAGCCCTGGTTGGAGCTAACCTCTGAAGGAAAGTGGCCTGGAAGGGCCAAGTTTGCCCACCCCTGGTCTAGATGCTCTTGGTTTTGAACAGTCTGTTCACACTATCTCAGCCAATACATGCAGTTTTGAACTGTCAGCCTATTTTGTTCCAGTTAACGAACCTGATTCTGAACCTTCTGTCCAATTTCAGTCAGTAAGTCTAATGTTGAGCCATCTGTCTGTCCTATTTCAAGTAATATGTCTGATGAACTTTCTGTCTGTCCTGTTTTAGCCAATGAGTCTGATGTTGAACCATCTGTCTGTCCAGTTCCAATCAAGAAACCTGTTATCTGCCCCATTAGTCCAGTTATGTCCCCAGAAAATATAAATGCACTCCATGTCTGTTTTGTTAACCCTGTCACTGCCATAGAGACCATTCATTAACTGTCTGCCTGTTCTGTTTCCCCAAATGTGTCTGCTGAACTGTCTGCCTTGCCAGTCCTAGTCTGTAAGCCTGTTTATGAACTGTCTGCCCGTTCAGTGGTCACCAGGGAGACTATTCATGAACTTCTTGTGTTCCTTGCCTCTGTTCTTGAGACCGTGAATGTACTGTCTGTTTCTTGTGTCTCAGTTTTTCCCATGTCCCAGTCTCTGCTATGGGTTCCTGATCCTTCTGGTCCACCGTGGTGGTCTACAGCTATGCTCTGGTGGTCTTTTGCTCTGTCTACTCCGCTGTGGTGGTCTTCTGCCCTACTCTGGTGGTCTTCTGCTCCGCCTGTTTGGTCTGCTTCACCGTGGTGGTCTTCTGCCATGCTCTGGTGGTCTTCTACTACGTGAAGAACGCAAGATAACTTAACAATTATAAAATGACCGTGTGGTGAACCCATGAACCTAACTCATATTTAAACAACTATCGATTTGTGTTGTTGGCCAGATAAAATGACAGTGAAAAATGCAAGATGGCGCCGATGATGATGGTGCCCTCCGTGGCGTGCTCTGCAGTTGTTTTTGTGTTTTTGTTAGTTTGTCCTGTCTTTAGTTATATCCCTGCAATCAGTTTCACCAGAGACGAATTGCTGGATATTCGCCACTGCACATCACCCGATATATTACCAGTTTTCGACTATTCTGATGTTTTGCTGGACATAGTTGGCGGAACAGCTGCACTGATCAGCGCCCTCGTGAAGCTCAGGCAGCGTGGATTTCGAACACCGTTGCCTAGCATCCGCCTGGCAAACCTCCGCTCTCTACCCAACAAAACGGACAAACTCCTTCTGCTCTCCCGGACAAATAAGGATTTCTCACACTCTGCTGCTCTGTGTTTCACGGAAACCTGGTTGAATGACACCATACCGGACAGCACGTTAAATCTGCCAGGCTTTCAGCTGTTCAGAGCGGATCATGATGCAGAATCAACGGGGAAATCGTGCGGCGGGACATGCTTTTACATCAACGAAAGGTGGTGTACAGATGTAACCGTGTTAAAGAAGATGTGCTGTTCAGATCTAGAAGCGCTTTTCATTAACTGTAAGCCTTTCTACTCGCCGCGGGAGTTTTGCTCGTTCATTCTCGTCAGTGTTTACATTCCTCCGAAAGCGCACGTGGGCTCAGCTTTACAGAAACTAGCTGATCAGATCACAGTGACAGAACATCAACACCCAGACTCTGTTCTAATAATTCTTGGGGACTTTAATAAAGCAAATCTCTCCCGTGAACTGCCAAAATACAGACAGCACATCACATGTCCCATCAGAGACAGTAATATATTGGATCACTGTTACACCACAATAAAGAATGTCTCAAGATAGCTCCGTCAGGCCAATGAAGATGCTTACAGGAAGGGGGACAATGTCTTGTATAAACAGGCCAAATGCACACTGGAAAAGGAGATCAGAGTGGCAAAGAGGAATTATCCTGAAAAACTAAGGACACTTCCAGCGACTCAGCTCCCCCAGCACTGTGGAGAATCAACAACTGGCAGATGATCTGAATGAGTTCTATTGCAGGTTTGAAAAAAACACCCCACACCCACCCTGAACACCTCTCCACACAACCATTCACACCATTCACACCTCCTGCAACCCCCCTCTCCCCCACACCTGCACCTCAAATCAGTGAAGACGAGGTGCGCCAGGTCTTCCGGAAACAGAAAAGGAAAAAAGCACCAGGCCCAGATTGTGTTACACCAGCCTGTCTGAAATCCTGTGCTGACCAGCTGGCCCCCATCTTCACACAGATCTTCAACAGATCACTGGAGCTGTGCGAAGTCCCTTCATGCTTCAAA
>NW_015505467.1:780410-820057 GCF_001515645.1 Sinocyclocheilus grahami | reverse complement strand
CAGGAGGTTAAAGAGCTGGCTGTCTGGTGCAGTCTCAAAAATCTGGAGCTCAACACGCTCAAAACAGTGGAGATGATCGTGGACTTCAGGAGGAACCCCCCTGCTCTCCCTCCACTCACCATCATGGACAGCACTGTGACTGCAGTGGAGCCATTCAGGTTCCTGGGCACCACAATATCTCAGGACCTAAAGTGGGACACTCACATTGACTCCACTGTGAAAAAGGCCCAGCAGAGGTTGTACTTCCTTCGCCAGCTGAGGAAGTTCAACCTGCCACAGGAGCTGCTGAAACAGTTCTACTCTGCTATCATTTAATCCATCCTCTGCACTTCTATAACTGTCTGGTTCAGCTCAGCTACCAAATCTGACCTCAGAAGACTACAGAGGGTAGTCTGGACTGCTGAGCGAATCACTGGCACAACCCTCCCCACTCTCCAAGAACTGTACTCATCCAGAGTGAGCAAAAGGGCTGGCAGAATCACTATGGACCCCTCACATACAGCACACTCCCTCTTTGAACTGTTGCCATCTGGTCGACGCTACAGAGCTCTGAGCACCAGAATAGCCAGACACAGGAACAGTTTCTTCCCTCAGGCAATCCATCTTACGAACACTTGACAATAACTGTGGAACACACAACACTATTTATACACTCGTACACTTATTTATCTAACACACATACTTAGTCTACACCTCAAATTTGCACATAATATACCTGTTCATACAAAACTGTCTATTGTAATATACCTGCACATACAATTGTCAATTTATATATTGTTATTCCTTATTTACTTGTTCTATTTTTTATTTTATTCTTTTTTTATGATCAGTGTTTTTGTTCTGTCGCTGTCATTCTGTTGCACTGCAGAAGCTTCTGTCATGAAAACAAATTCCTCGTATGTGAAAACATACCTGGCAATAAAGCTCATTCTGATTCTGAAAAGAAGAACGAACATAAGATAATTTTTTTCAGTGCACCAAAATGTCAAATAAGTAGTCCCCATTGTACAATTTTGGCTGTATTATTTGTGTCCCCTTTAAAAACTGATCTAGAGAAATTTGATGTCCCCCCACCCCCAAAGAAATTTATACCCATGCGTACTTGCTTGACATTGAAGGACAAACTTTACTGGTTCTTACGTGTCAAGCAAGCATGTTTGTGCAATGTTTATCTGTGAATTAACCCCCTGGGGTCGAAGCCTGCACTGGTGCGGTCTGTCTCATATTTTCTTGATGACCGCGAAAAGAACTAAAATACTCCGTCAATTTTGACCGTACAGATAAGAATAAGGTATTGTTTTAAACTGCAAAGGGTCTACTTTTATTTGTGTATAGTCATAATAACAACAAAACAATGTGCTTTTGAAAAGTAAAGAAAGTCCTCACTGTCTCCGCGAACTGCTTTTAGAAACGCGTCACTAAAATGAACTGAAACTCAGCTAATACTTTACATACAGACATGAGAAAACAAATATTCTGTGATAAAGCAATCCGTATGAAACCAACGACAGGTCCAGTTTTTCCCATCTGTTCTCATTATCTCTAATTAGATCGTGCCCACATGCTGCTTGCGCTATTGATATTACAAATCTCCACGTGAGACGCGTGACATGTAAACGCCCACATTTTATGTTCAATACTATAAACAATATATAAAAGTAATTGTTTACACGATATAAAAGTAATGTCTAAGAATGTTTAGACCAATCATTACTGTGAAATACCCTAGCCTAGATTATTTTGGTTCATCATATAAAACAACTGTTTCTTCAGAAGACTTGGATTAAATTTCTACATTCATATGGATTACTTTAACAATGTCTTTATGAACTTTTTGAAGCATCAGTGTTTTGGAGCAATGGACTTTCCAGGAATGGACAGAAATCTCTCAAGTTTCATTAAAACTATCTTCATTTGTGTTTGTAAAATGAAAGAAAATCTTATGTATTTGAAACAACCTGAAGGTGAGTAATTGATGACAGAATTGTCATTTTTGGGTGAACTATCCATTTAAAGAACACAATGCTATACTTGTTTTTCTTATTAACATCAGCACCAGGAAACCCTTGGTAGTGAGATTAACTAACTAACTTGACATAGCCATTTTAGTGGCAACTAAACACACTCTCTCTCTAGCACACACATTTAAATGACACTTGTGATGCTTCACAAACTCAAAGGAGTAGCTGGGCGGTGTCTGAAATTACAAACGAGACCACATGCATGGTCCATGCCACCTCAGACAAACAATACAAAGCTTCATTAGATCTGCACAGGTACTCTTGGTGCCTTCGTGGATAATTACAAAGCAACTCAGACCAGCAGCAACCACACAAAAACACAGCTGGTCGCTTAGACACAAAATGACGAGCTCACGGGAGCATATGTTTTGGATAACAGGGACATGTTTGCTTTATGTAGAGGTGGAAAACCGAGTTGCACACACCTAATAATCCTTTTTATAAGCTAGAGAAAAAGATGCTTCGTACATGATAGAAAATGCTTCATACGTGATAGGTACATGCATTGTACATTATAGGCAATTGTTAGCATACATGTTAGCATACAATATATGCAAATAACAATTTTATGAAATAAAACCCTTTGTTTGTTAGGGATTTATACATAATGTTCACATTGGATTTAAACTGAAACTGACAATTTGGACATATTTACAGCAACTAAAATATAAAAGATTTTACAGTATTTATGCACAGCTTTTAAAATGTAAAAAAAACCTTTATTAATTCTTTATATTATAACATTGTACTGTTATATATTTTTAAGCACTAACTCACACCTATGTTGAACCTACAGGTTTCTTTGCAAAAATATAATACTGTTATAAACTGTTGTAGAAATTGAAATTTTATGCAACTGAACACATTTAATTATAGATTAAACACAATAAAATCATCCTATGCATTCCATGAATTATTGTATGAACTTAAAAAGATTATTTTATATTGATTTCAGTTGATTTTTAAAGTTGCCCATACTGTAAAGAAAATGCTTACTCTTTATATGTTGTTAAATATGTTCTAAATACATTAAAAATAAATGTTTCAGTGTCTGTGCAAACTTACAGAAATGTATGTGTGTTAGAACCACACTTTAAGTACAAACACTAACAATTACTAATAAAATCATGTTGAATTTAAAGATGTTCCACAGTATCTGGTAAAGTGACTTGTAGACTAGATAGATATCATAAAGGAAAGCAATCTTAGCTAAGTTATAAATAGTTCAGCAATATAAAATTTCTGTTAGCTTGCACTTACAGCTTGCTTTTTTAATCATCCATTTCTTAAATCAATCAATCATCCCAGTCATCCATACTTTTTTATTTATTTATTTTTTGCTATATCTGAGAAAGTTATATTTATCATTGTGCTTTTATAAAAGCAAATTGTCCATAGGCATGTATCATTCTTTAAGCCAATGGTCTAGGGCCTAGGCCAACATTTGCTACATGATTGTGGGATATGATTTTTTTCTGCCATTGTACTCCACTGTATATGATCTGTTATTTGATTGCATAAATTTATATTTATATCTAATATTGGCCAATATCGACATATAAGCAATAATTTATTATTTTATTGATTAATATGATATTCATTCATTATTTGTTATCGGTATTGACTTATCTTTTCACATTGGTTCATCCCTAATATCTGGCAGTATTGGTTAAAATTCAGTCATGGGCAATCCTAACACAAGTTGTGCTTTTTAGTCATTTTTAAAAATCAATTTTAACTGAAATAGGCAGTCTCAAGCCTGCTAGGAGTGCAAAACATTCATCTACCATGTAGAGACAAAATAAATTACACTGACTTACAAGCATTAACTGCAGATATCCCAAGCGACGATTCAGTTCTACTCAGTTTGACTTACCTCATCCTTGCTCTCTTTAAATGAACCTCTGGATCTTCCAGCACGAGGATGTCCACTGCTTGTCTGGGTTCGAACCTCCTCTTGCTGGCCGAAGAGCTCCTCCACTGTCCTCACGTCAATTTGATACTGCTGCTGTCTCACTGCTAGAGTCCAAATATTCGGTTTTCCCCGAACCTTCTCTTCAGGAATAGTTTTCCAGAAGAAGCTCCGTACCCGTCGTTTTTTGCGTGAAGCATGAGGATGGCCTGGAGCCTGAGGTGGTGGTGGAGGAGGTGGAGGCGGTGGTGGAGGTACTGCTGGAGGGCAGGAAGTGCTGTCATGTCCATGACTAGGGTCATTTGAGGAGGTTGTAGAGGGTTCCAATGGCAGTGGATTTACTTCTGGTGTAGTACAGTCGCTTGCCGACTCCTCCGCAGTAGTCACACTTGCCATGACAAACATTACATTAGCAATGACACCAGTCCTGGAGGGCCAGGCTGTGAGGGGAAATTTTGCCCTGTTTCCCACAACACCTAACAAACTGGGACAGCCTCTTTGCTTGATTCTAGGTGGTGTCTGTTGAAGTCCCAAGGTCTTTCTCACTCATAGTCGCCTATACAACTGACAGCCTGGTAAATAATGAGTCTTCCTCTAGCAGAATATTTGAGGAGATCATTTTTAGTCAGAATTTAGTGCAAAGAATTTAGAATTGAATGTTTTCACCAAATTGTCAACTGACTCATTGCTCTAGCAATATTGAGAAATGATGGACACAGGTGTTTCGCAATCCCTTAAGGCCAGTCTCACATATTTTGTCTTCACTTCTTCTACTTAGTCCCATAATGCAGAGCTGTTGCTTCCAAGATTTTGCCCACCATGGTGTGGTCAGAGGTCAAACCCTTGGAACTGCAAGAAGGACAAAAGACACACACACATACAAAATCAAAATTACTGAGGTTCAGTCAGGCGAAGGAACTTGGAACCTAAAAACAGAGGAAATGAGAAAGTAACAGACATCAAAAGAGATGTGGTTGTACACTTAAGGAAAGGCCCCAGTAGGAAAATGCCAAATGCTATTGTTCACTGGGGCCAGCCTGCTATGTGTAAAAATGATCTTGACAGATGAATCAAATCTTCACTAATGAAAACCCACACAGGGAACTTTCAAGAGATTTGTATGTCATACCAAAAAATAAATAAATTGGCAACTTACCACCAATTACCTTTACATAGCATACTGTAGTTACATAACATGTAGTTATTCATTCAGTTTGGTGCTAATTTTAAAAAGTACAATTATTAAGAAATACTTTTTTTCCCTCTTTTTTTTGTGAAGAGTCATCTAAATGGTGTACACTCATACTGTATATAATAATACTAGTTTATTATAAAAAGTGTTATTATTATGGTTCAGGTCACCAATGTGTTTCGCCAAGTTAAAATTACATGAGTTTTAATAAAACATTAAAGGAGACCTATTATGCCCCCTTTTACAACATGTAATATAAGTCTCAGGAGTCCCCAGAGTGTGTCTGTGAAGTTTCAGCTCAAAATACCCCACAGATCATTTATTATATCATTTTAAAAATGCCTATTTTGAGTGGAAGCAGAAACGCTATTTTCGTGCATGTCTCTTCAAATGCAAATGAGCTGCTGCTCCGTGCTGAAATCATGCATTTTAAACCATATTAGTTTAAACTTCTGATATACAGTTTTCTGAGCACGCACATCCAAAGCACGCACACAGAAAGTGGCTGTCACATGGCATGTGAGTACTGAACTAAGTTCTATTTCATGTCTTAATCTGACAAAGTTTACCAACTGATCTCATGACGAAAATGTACCTGTGGGAACTTTTTCGCAAGGTGCGAAATACATACCAATAAGTCCATATCACTGCATTTTCCAACAGAAATGAACACTAGAGGCGTTAAAACAGTGAGCACTTGTAATCGTTTTCCTACACTGTAATGATTACAGCTCCATATGTTTCTCTTTCCGGACGTAATAAGCTTGCTCGGTAGCTCAAGCTGGCATGGAATTGGACTGAGGATGCGGAATCCATGGGTATGAATCCTATCAAAAACATGACTCGTGATGAAAGAGCTGAAAGATGAGAGATTGAAAAACAAGCTAAAACAGCATACTTGCATTTGTGTTTTTACGTCACATTCACTTTTATTCATGCTATCGGGTAGGTTTAGGTGTAGTGCAGATGGTACGATATTTTACGTCACGGAGCATTAGAGTTATAGCCCCACTCAATGGACATTTCAAGTCAGAACTGTGGTGACACGTACAAAACCAACATTAAAAATATTTACGTTCATCTATTCTGGGGAAATAACCAAACACTGTTTTAGCCCCACTCAGTGGACATTTCACATCGAATATAACGCACGAAACATACATGGCGGTACGTATTTCTCGTCTTGAGAAAAAGTTTCCACAGGTACGTTTTAGTCATGAGATCAGGTTGCAAGTTCATGTTAAAAACACACATGAGTTACAAAAACAGTCGGTTATGTCTGTGAAGGTAAACAGCTGGGAAAGAAATTGCATGTTTATATTAGATCTGTGTAGCAGCAGCATTATATACAGTAAATAAATCAATAAATCCACTGCTCCACTGTAATATTATAATAAGATCCACTTTCTACATAATGGAGGGAGCAAAATCTGAGTTGGTCACTTTGTCAGAAGCTTGCAGAGAAACGCTTACCAAAAACATTGTATTGGGTTGTTCTTTTTCATGTTTTCTGTGTTGGTAAATGCTCTGGGTACCCGATTATAGCACTTAAACAAACAAATTTAGATTTTCATGATATGTCACCTTTAAAGATAAATTAAGGGAATTAATTTTTGTGTAGACCTAAAACTCACTATCAGTGTAACTTACTAAAAAAACCTGGGAGATGATCCTGTTGATCCATGTCGATAGATGGCAGTGCAGCTAACACCATTATGGTATTGATACTTAAAATATGTGAAGAACAGAAATGCAAATACTAGCTAAATACAACTGAATGCACCTTTAAATATATATACAGTGGGTACGGAAAGTATTCAGACCCCCTTAAATTTTTCACTCTCTGTTATATTGCAGCCATTTGCTAAAATCATTTAAGTTAATTTTTTCCCCCTCATTAATGTACACACAGCACCCCATATTGACAGAAAAACACAGAATTGTTGACATTTTTGCAGATTTATTAAAAAAGAAAAACTGAAATATCACATGGTCCTAAGTATTCAGACCCTTTGCTCAGTATTTAGTAGAAGCACCCTTTTGATCGAATACAGCCATGAGTCTTTTTGGGAAAGAGGCAACAAGTTTTTCACACCTGGATTTAGGGATCCTCTGCCAATTATAAATATTTAAAGGGATAGTTCACCCATAAATGAAAATGATGTCATTAATTACTCACCCTCATGTCTTTCTAAACCCATAAGACCTCCGTTCATCTTCGGAACACATATTAAGATATTTTTTATGATTTCTGAGAGCTCTCTGACCTTCCCATAGACAGCAATGTAATTACCACGATCAAGGCTCAGAAACGTAGCAAGGAGATCGGTAAAATAATCCATGTGAAATCAGGGGTTCAACCGTAATTGTACGAAGCTATAAGAATACTTTTTGTATGCAAAGAAAACTAAAATAACGACTTTATTCAACAATTCGTCTCCTCCGCGTCACCCTGGTGCCATTTTGGAGAGTATCCACTGAATGCAAACAGCGTATGCTATTCTGTGTCAGCTGCGTCACGCGTGCACCAGGGTGACGCGGAGGAGACGAATTGTTGAATAAAGTCGTTATTTTTGTTTTCTTTGCGTACAAAAAGTATTCTCGTAGCTTCGTACAATTACGGTTGAACCCCTGATGTCACATGGATTATTTTAACGATCTCCTTGCTACGTTTCTGGACGTTGATCGTGGTAGTACCCTTGCTGTCTATGGGAGGATCAGAGAGCTCTCAGAATTCATCAAAACTATCTTCATTTGTGTTCCGAAGATGAACGGAGGTCTTACGGGTTTAGAACGACATGAGGGTGAGTAATTAATGACAAAATTTTTGGGTGAACTAACCCTTTAAGGTAGAATGTGTCGTAATGAACACTGAACAAGAATGTTGCTCAAGGTGTAAATGATTTAAACACTGTTTTTGTTTATTTGCGGATTCAGTTCTGTTAACTCATTGCACATTACTATAAATTAATATAATATTTAATAAAATACATTTTGGTAAATGTTTAGCCATTTAATCCAGAATTACATAATTAGAAAAGTTTTCATACTGGTGATTCACTCGTGCCACATCTGTTATTTGAATATGCAAAGCAGCCGACATCAAACAGCCTTCAAAGTAAAGTGAGGTTGTCAAGGAGACCAGCCAACAACCAATCCGCAAAAAAGCAGCTATTTCACATAAAAATTGGCATAGATATACAACCAAAGCTGTAAAAAAAGAAATTGCTTAATTTCTAATATTTTGATATATATAATGTACAAGAGCCTTGTGAGCAGCTTGCATTGGTCAGCACATTATCAGTATGGGTCAGGGCTTGTCATGCAGGTGTCTTTGTATCTGAGACACAGAGAGAGCAGAGACTGCAGTAAATGGCACTGGGTTTTATCTTATGTACTACTGTCAGGAATGACATACTGCCGTCTGCTGGGAGAGGCCACAGCAAAATGCCACAGCACTTTTGGATCCGACTTAACAGATTCTGTTATGTAACATGTATTTCACAGAGAGGCTGAGGGTCATAAAAGTCTCATTTCAGGGAAAAAGCAAAAACGTTGTGGCATTGCTACTTGTGAGGTATCTTTAATGCGGGGATTGTTCAGTGTAGACAAAAGTTCAAAGATGTTACTTTTTACTGACAAAGCTGATTGGGATGAAAGAATGTTCTGGAAACAGATAATACAAGACACCAAGTGCTGTAAACCAGAGCTCATTATACTGCAACAGGGTCTCATTCTCATTCGATCCTCTAGGTTTTTACTTATTAAAAGACAATTGACGTCACAGGAAGACTCTGTTTCCGTGCTGGTTCAGCTGAGTTAGGCGCAAGCTACTATGTATAATTTATTCATATGTAAAAGTAGGTGTATTTTTCCTTATAAAGTCTTCTTGTTCAGAAGGGTTATGCTGTATGATGGTTTAACTTTTTTTTTTTTACGAATAATAATATAAGTATACACTATGTGTGTGAGTGTTTAGATCCAGAATGTACATGCACTGTGTTAGCTAGAAAAGAGAGTAAAGGGTTAACACTCTGTAACACATTCTATCTCACCTCAGTGGTGTCTTTGCTGCAATGTCAGCGACAGTGTACAGCAACACACTCAGATACGCAGCACCAAATCTGTTCATGCTTATAACCGACATCACATTCACAAATGTTACAGAATGCTGGAAACCCATTTGAGGGAATTTTAAAGCAACATTATCATTTTAGGATAAATCAGACACTATAATAATGTGATTAAACACAAACCTCCAATTGGCCACTTGTGAGAAAGACAAATGTGGATGAAGGAAACGATATTGTTCTTGAAATTAATAAACAAAGGGATAGTTCACCCAAGAATAAGAATTCTGTCATCATTCATGCATCTATTTGAACAGAAATAGATATTTTTAATATTCTCTCATCATTTTTGTCCATCAATTGAAAATCCAAGCAACCAAAAAAAAAAAAAAACATTGTAAAAGTAATCCAAAATAATTCAATGGTCTTCTGAAGAGACATGATCGCTTTATACAAACAGATTTAATTTAGGCTTTTATTAATATATAAACATTTCTGTCATGACAACTCTCGGAGGGATTGGCATGGTTATGTACATGACAATGTTAATGTATTTGGTCTTGGCGGAATAGATCTCCTACACTGCTGCTGCTGCTGCTGCTGCGGCAGAGCAAGTACCGAGACTTGCTACTGCCAATACATCCACAACATGCTGCTGTGAGCATGTAAGAAATATTGCTGCTGCAAATATAACATACATGAAATAACCCCCATATAGTGTACATGAATCACCTCATAGCAGATCTATACAGGTGGAGCTGGGGAAGGTGGAGGGTTTCTGAAGCAAGCTGCAACTGCTACAGCAAGCACTAGTCATATATTTGAATGTTGAGCAGCGAGCTCATTGGCTATCGATACAGGAGAGAACAAATCAGCTGTGCCATGTGATAATGATGTCATTAGGTCAGATTGAGTTAGACCTATCGGACTGCGTCATCTAGAGTTTCATGCCAGAACTCTGTATTTATCAACGTACATGACATAGAGCTCATCAAATTTGCTTGCTTGATGCGTGACAATCGAGTGGTACGAATTCCCCAAATATTTTTTTAGATTATTAAAACAATGAAGCATGTCCATGTTTCCATGTAGAATTATTTTTAAATACATAAATAACGCAGATGGCTGTGATGTATTACATGATGTAGATAGTAGAATACTTGCGTTTACTATAAAAAAAGAGGCTGTGTTTCCAGCTAAGCCTCTTTCTCATTCAGAACTGGGAGCTGAACTCAAATCTACCTTGACACAAATCTGATTGCTACAGACATTTTTAAGTATAGTTGATGGATTTTGAGCACATTTGGAAATAATGGGACAGTATTAATAAACACACAGGCTGTACCCAGACCATTAGACATCTGTTTACATGCTTGGCAGCCTAGCAAATTAATCCTCCTTAGGAGAAAATCTCCTAACATTTCTCATTGTTTGTAAGTTAGTGATTAGTCCTTTTGTTTAGAAAAGATGTCAGCACAAAATCATCTAATAAAGTAGATGGTGCGTAGGTCAAATGCTTGGATTTGGTCTTAAAAAACTAATTTCCCAAGAAGAATACTCATTTATTCTATTTCAAAGGCTCTGTTCAACACTGTAAAAACTTCAATAAGCCCTTACATTTAGCTTTGTTGACTTAAATAACGTGAATTTAGATGTTACTACATGGAACATCTTTAAATTACATATTTTTTTCAGTGAAGTAAACAACTGTAAAACTGAAAGATGATCTGGTAGTGATTCTTCAGAAGACCCTCAAGAGGCAGCAGAAGGTACAAAAGTGTATTAATTTTCAACTAACATAACAGTAGACTTGCTTGCCCTTGGGTCTGTCTATGCACAAACACACACATAAATAAACTTTTTCCCTACAAACACAGACAATCGTACATCTTTACCCTACCACAACTCTTCAGAGTCTTGCCCTGTTACCTGATTCAATTGATACCGCACTTTGAAATACTCTGCTCATAGATTGATTTCCAGTATGTCTGGTAAATGAGGCCTGAGGCAATAACCCACACACTGGATATCTAATACCTTCAGTGGAATATTTGGGTGGAATGAACAGCACCAAGACAAAGAACCTTTGAGGAAACACACAGAGATTGAGAAACACTTAATCAGATTCAAGCATTAATGTCTTAATGGTGCTTGTGCTTTGGATTCAGCATTTGGTGCAAGTGTCTCTGTAAGCCAGCCATATATCAAAGTCCAAACACCCACAGGGTCTTTAGAAGATTAAGCTGCTTTCATAATCGAAGGAAAGACTGGAAAGCTAAATGATCTAAACGAACAGTGATAGAAGCCACTGGTTTTGTTTAAGACCCAGACATACTGACCCATACATTGCCCGCGGTATGACATCATCTGCTATATGCAAATCATGCGGCCATTTCTGTATCAAACATTAATTTATTGCCAAGTGTGATGTTGGTTGATGATGATGGTTTAAAGCTGTTAACGATTTAAAAAGGCAAATTAAAGGGGAATCATCATCTGTTGCAGCCTTAACATGTGATCAGCAGGTGCTGGCTCTCTGAGAAAGTGTGTTGTAACTGTCAAATGCATTCTGCAATTTTCTATGTTAAGGGAAGGAAACATCTAGGAAAGGCTGACCATCTAAATTTTGTTTAGCAGATATTACAGTGAATGTGTGGCCTTTTATCATCTACAGTACCAGCTGTCACATTTTAGACCTTGCAAAGGGGAAACACAGTTTGCTTCAAGTTCTCTTTAATTTCCTGCATACTGGTCATCTTTAGGTCATTATAATCACTGTAGTCTATATATTGTGTATGGGTAAAACATCGGTGAGGCCACTGACGCCATCAAAGTACTCTACCAGTCAGTAAATGAGGCCACAATGATCTACTACTCTAAAAACAGAAATTATTTCAAATGGAATATTATTGTTGTAAATTGTGCTGATAAAAAGAAGTGTTATATGTGATAAAGTAAAGCCAAAAGACATAGTCGAGGTTTTGATGAAATAGGAATACATTTTAGAAGCATCAGAAAGAGAATACATTTTATGTTGTATTTTTCCAAGAAAATTGTTTCTAAATACAGCTTTGATGGACTCTATATAGCCACTTAAATTTTCAGCTATTATTGTGAATTAAAAAGTTTAGGTTACCCAAAAAAACAAAAAAAAAATCTGAAAATCACCCTCAGGCCATCCACTGGTGAGCAAGTGATGTAATGCAAAATTTTTCAAAATCCGTTCTGAGGAAGAAACAAACTCTTTGATGGCCTGGGGTGGGGAAATACATTTTCAGCAAATTTTCATTTTTGGCTGAACTATTTCTTTAACATTTAATGAAATATATAAATAATTTATATTTGCATTATATATTTATATTGTATTTTTTATCAGTATTTCTGGCACATAAAAACAGCTAGTCAAAAATATCTTTATTGTTGTGCCCTGATATGACTCTTTTCATAAGGCTACAGAACTTCTTATTTTATATGCGAGGTGTTGGTCTGTTTGTGCATGTGCTGGTTTGGCTGCATCAAAGTGTTCTGTATGAACAAAAGCTATGGAGATATTTACTCATCCTCCTGCTTTCATTCACAATGTGGAAGTGGTCTTAAAAACAATCATGTTTAATGTAACATGTTAAAGGTTTTTTCATAGCACAATGATTTCTCCACGGACGGCTATAATGAATCTTCTGCTTATCAAATTTAACCACAGCTGGGGGGCAGGGTGAGGCTTGACCCAAATACAGAGTGTGAGGACGGTATTATAGTGAAGAGATAAGATACAAAGATATAAAGATATCAGATATAAAACACATCTAAACACGATTTGAGAGAACTTCATGAGAATATAATTTAAGCTAAATAACTAAAACAGGGCATCCAGTCATCTGTGTAATAATGTTACAATTTATAAATGCATGTATAAATGTATACATGTAAAGACAGATGTTTTAACTGAACCAGTGTTGCTGGGAGGTGGTGAGGATCCAGCATGAAAAAGCTTGCTTCTCAAAGCCTGTGATCTCTATTGATCGCGAAGGGCCATTAGAGAAGGTAAATAAAGCAGCAACAAAGACAGCCGAACACAACTACACAGTAATCAAACAGAACTCAGGGAAATCTTCAAGAATTCTTTAGAAGACAAACTAATTCTAAACCTCAAAGAAGCAAAGCTCCAGGATGATCTAATTCACAACGTACACAACCATTTCTGTACATCACACACAGAAGCATGATCTAAAGCATCAGGCAGAACAAGTGCGATATAAGGAAGAAAAACTAAATGTGTCCTTTAAGTTTCTAGGAAATCCATAAGGGCTAATTTTTAAAGATTTTTGAGATCATCCTGTCCACATGGGACCAGGACATCAAAGTGCACTGACTGGGATACTGCACTAATGTAAATGGTCTTCGCTGTCAATCACTGAAGCTGCATATTGGCTTGTGGGCATTTATTCTAATTCTACACATTCTTCACTTTAATGTGAACTGAATGAGTGTTTAGTCACATACACGTGCTAGAATGGACACAGTGTGATAACTAGAATGGACTAGCAAAATACACAAACACACACATGCTCATATTACAGTCACTGCTAACAGCCAATTCATCTAATTGTTCTCCACCACAAACAAGATTTTCTGTCTCCCACAGTCACTACAAATTCAGTTCAGTCCCCATAGGAACAACTAGTAATAGTAGACAGTGAAATGACCGCAATAAAATATAAATGACCTCATGTGCAAACAAAGAGAGCACACTGGTGTAAATCAAACCTCTCAGAATACCAAAACCATCCTAATACATCTTGATGTGTAGCAAAATTACATTTAGTTCATGTAGAGTGGATGTGCAATAGAACAAAATAGGAAATACAAGATTTCTGATGTTTTTCAAACCATTTTATACAGGGAAGTGAATCAGCCAGTGGCACAGACGGAAGGACGCACTTTGGTTGTCATGATGACAGCAGGTGGGAGGGGAAGCTGAAGTCCAAACACCTGATGTTTACGTGTGTGCAAATGAGAGAGCTAGACGCTTACTGGTGAATTTAGTCCCTTTAGAGCCCATTAGAAGCATTGTGACAGATTAAGTAAAACAACAACTGGAACTGTGATGACGACAGCGTTGTGGTTTTTAACTAAAACTGAAACTATTAAAAATCTTTTTTGGTAACTGAAATAAAGACGAAATAATATAAATGATTGAAATACTGGTGAAATATTATAAATTAAAAACTAGAAATGTTGCACTGGGATCTAACTGAAACAAAATGTAAATGTAAAAAAACTAACAAATTACTAAAACTGAAATGAAAACTGAAAATATAAAAAATAAAAGATAATTAAAAATGTTAAACATTCTATATATAAATAATACTTTTCTGTTAAGATGTATTTCTGTTATTTTTGTGAATAGAAATTGGAGCTTTAATGTGTCTGTGTTTGTTACTGATTACAAATGTACACTGCAATAGTCTTTGTACGGTTAGGAATAACTAATAAACATCACCAAATATTTACCAAAAAAAAAAGAAAAGAAAAAGGAGCTACACTGTCAGAACCCAAAACAATCCACAAAATCACAATCATGCTCAGATAGTGTTACCACGGTAATCTATCAGGTCAGTGCTTTGGGGGCGCTTGCACCAATTGAGTTCCCCCACTTTAGGGTGTGTTACCGTGGCAATGTGACAACAGACAACCACCCTCCCCCGTTGACCTCACCCTGAGGGAAAACTTTTCCCTAAGCTTTGTTCCTGAATGGATTGTCCAATTCATCTCACCATGAGAAATGGGATGGGCTACTAAAGAAGCTGGCTTCAGAGGATTACAATAAAGCACATCACAGTCTGTGACAAAGCAGCACAAAAAGCACTACTAACAGCCCTAAGGGTCTCTACGGGGCATTAGCATGCGCTGGTCAGCAGCAGAAACCTTCAAATGCATACATTTGTACTTTACAGTTGTCCTGTGAATTCACATTTATAGGATACTGTGACTATGACAGATTTCAGATGATGTAATGTTTACAGACCATGGTCCAACACAATAAAGTTAAATAAAGGAGGCACGGAAGGCTTTTGAGCAGGAACCGTGCTATAGTTTTCTTATTAAAGTCTGAACAACGTGTTCATATTACAGAGGAGCTGACTCATGGGACCCGTGAGGTTACACGAGTAATACTGTAATCTTTAGGGATGCGTCCTATAGCGTGACAGCGATCACACTAAAGGCTACAGAAATAAAACTGAGTGTTAACGAAACGGAAACACAGAATGGATCGATTATACCCAAAGGAAAGACGAGGGAGGAAGACGGGCGAAATTGTAGAATCAATAAATGACTACAACTGTCAATCTACACCACACACAGCTTTGTTTTTATGGTTTATGGGGACTCTCAATAGGCGTAATGGGTTTTCTACTGTACAAACCGTATATTCTATTGTCCTACACCAACCCTACCCCTAAACCTACCCCTTACAGGAAACTTTCTGCATTTTTAGATTTTCAAAAAAACTCATTCTGAATTATTTATAAGCCTTTTGAATTACGGGGACACTGAAAATGTCCTCATAAATCACCTTCTCGTTGTAATACCTATGTCATACCCATGTTATTATACAAATTTGTGTCCTCATAAACCACATAAACATGCACACACACACACACAAAGCGGGAATATTATCATTATGAGCGACCATGCGAGAATCCATGCGCAGGGAGAATATTAAAATTATTATTTAAGTCAGTCAATGAATGCATGGTCTAGAAACAAAATAATTCAGCAGCAGAAATAATTGTAAAAACCTAAACGTATTTTACAGAACTAAACGTGCAATTTAAACGGGGTTAAAGAACTTACCGTG
Organism: Sinocyclocheilus grahami; assembly: GCF_001515645.1. Lineage (NCBI taxonomy): Eukaryota > Metazoa > Chordata > Actinopteri > Cypriniformes > Cyprinidae > Sinocyclocheilus > Sinocyclocheilus grahami. The sequence goes on along the minus strand of NW_015505467.1, from coordinate 804,003 downwards.
TAGAATCTAAGGGAAAGATGTACTAGTTTTTTCCTGTTGCGGCAGGTGCGTATATCCGAGGCTAGGTGTGTGTCGGTATCACCGACATTCTGCGCGTCCAGCGCTGCAGCGACGCTCAAAGATGCAGTGCATTACAGCCAGAGGGCACACTACGCATGCGCGTGTGGTGTGCGCCGAGCTACAGCGCATGCGCAGTGCGCGCTGTGACTGGCTCGGGTGAATCTTTGGGACCGCTGGAGAGTGTGAACGCAGGCTGTGTCACTCACTGGTGATGAGTGTAACATGATACTACTCGGGCACAAATATTAATATTGACATACAGCGTCGCTGGCTGTTTATTAAACATAAGCAGGTCTATTTGCCAACCATGGAGATGATGGAGCATTGTCCAGATACAAATAGTAATTTTAAGGGTAATTTTAGAACCATTGACTGAAATGTATTCTATTCTCAAATACTGTATTGAGAACGAATCTCATTAACCTTCTTTTTCCAAATCCAGTGGCTGGGCTGTAGTAATTTGCATGCATTTTGCTTTTTAGGGAAACAAAATGAAGGTGCTTTTAGGCACTGGAGTCAAGCATTCTCATGTTTCTTTATGTCAAAAATCAGTTTTTTCTATTCCTGTATTTGGGTCTTCGATTCCTGTGAAGAATTTATTTATTCCTTCATTTTTTTTAAAAATGTATAACTCTTTTCTCAGTGCAAAATGTTCCAAACTGTTTCAGAAGAAAATAATCCCTTAATGTCCCCGAGGCGACCGTGGGAAGAAATCTTCTTCTGCAAGGCACATCCATATAGAATATAGCCTATCACATGTTTTATAGTTAAACAAAGAATTTATTAAATATTTTAAATGATTTAATTCGTAAAATGAGATGGGCACTCTGGTGTGATAAATCACAGTTTTAACAGGGGGGCAAACACTTCTTCACACAGGGCCATGTAGTTTGGGATTTTGTTTTCCCTTAACAATAAAAACCTTCATTTACAAACTGCATGTTGTGTTTACTTGTGTTATCTTTGACTAATATTTAAATTTGTTTGATGATCTGAAACATTAAAGTGTGACAAACATGCAAAAAAATAAGAAATCAGGAAGGGGGCCAACACTTTTTCACACCACTATTATATTACTAAAATATTCCTGTGAATTTTCATCAGCCATTACTCCAGTCTTCAGTGTCACATGATCCTTCAGAAATCATTCTAATATACTGATTTATAGTCAATGTTAGAAACAGCTGCGCTGCTTAATATTTTTTTAACCCGTGTTATTTTTTCAGGATTCTTTAATAAATAAAAGTTAAAAAGAACAGATTTGATTTAAAATAGAAATTTTGTGTTAAAATATACACTACTATTCAAAAGTTTGTGGTCACTAAATTTGTTCTTTCATTATTTTTATAAGAAATTAATACTTTTATTCATCGATGATGTTTTAAAATGGATGAAAAGTGATAGTAAAGACTTGAATTGTTAGAAAAGATTTCTATTTTGAATAAATGCAGAATAATAATAAAAAAGCATCAAACATTTCAAAAGAAAATATTAGGCAGCACAACAGTTTCAACTCTGATAAATCAGTATATTAGAATGATTTCTGAAGGATCATGTGATACTGAAGACTGGAGTAATGGCTGATGAAAATTCAGCGCTGCGTCACAGAAATCAATTATATTTGAAAATATATTAAAATAGTAAACCAATATTGGTAATTGCAATATTATTTCAAATTATTTCATTTTTTCTGTATTTTTGATCAAATAAATACAGCTTTGATGAGCATAAGAGACTCGATCGAGACTCGACACAGAAATAAAATAAAAAAACATAAAAAATCCTACTGATCCCAAATATATATATTGTATTTTTTGCTGATTATATTGTAAAATGTGTCTGGCAAATTTGGTGTAGTCTAGGCAACTGCAGTGATAACCAGCAATTTTTATGTTTATTATACATCATCTGAACAGTAAGATCTTTTTTTTCCCAACAGAATATCTTAGTCAACTTGAAAGGGCCATTGCAACATCTTTACTTTTGTAATGTGATGCGTTGTTTCCAAGTAAGCAGGATATTGAACAAGAAATATTGAAAAACAAGAGAGTTTGGTTAGGATCAGCCAAAAATTAAAGTTGTTTCGGAGGTGAAGCAAGTTAATATTTTTTGAAATATTAAAGAAACATTGGCACCACATTTTACAAGCTACAATTAGCACTATAGGTACATAACCTTTTAGCAATTAACAGTAGCAGTTTTTGGGAAACTCATTATTTCAGCAACTTGTATTTAATTTGGTCGATATAGTGCAAAAACGTATCAAATATCAACATATTAACTTGACTAATTTTACTTTGTAAATTATCAAAGTATAAAAGACATATTTATTTATTTATTTATAAGATACATTCTCCTACCTTGTTTTCCTCCAGAAACTTGAGTTTGACTGAGACATCATTGCGCATCTTTTCATATTTCTCACGGTGGATCTGGAACTGTTGCTGAGACAGCTCGATCTTAGGGAGTGTGTTGGCGTCCCGTGGACCCAGATTGAGCTCCTCTAAATCTGTGCGATATGCGTCATACTCAATCCTACCAAAAGAGCACAGACCTTGCTGAATGAGAATTGTTTTGCTCAAAAAATTTATAGAAAAGTAGTATACAGTGGTTTGTAAAGATATATTCAGACCTTGCTGCTTCATATTGCTTAATGTTGATCAAGGTGTCCTCTATAGTTTTATCCACTAGAGTTTTAACATTGGAGATAAAGAAGGTGATAGCTCCCAACAGAGTTTCTCCATTTTTCGCCAGGAGTTTTTGGGTTTCAGCATTGTAGCCAAATTCCTCCTAAAACACATAAACAGAGTTTACATCTATATTTGCTTCTACTAAAAGAACACACAGAAATAGATAAACAGCTAGGCAGCAAAACACTGCAATACTGCATTGAGACTTTGCCATCTCTGCATATAAATTAATTTAAATGAAATGTTACTCCCCAAGAGTCCAATTCACTTTCTGGTTATAGTCCAGTCATAAAGTATTTAGTATTCATGGTGGTTCTGGAAACATCAATACCAAAGTGTATCCAAAACAGTCCATGAATAAATTATACTGTATGGAAGGCATCCAGTTATTTTGCTGAAAATTAACAGCTGAAAATTCATATATGCCACGCAATCTTCACAAAAAGCATTTGTGTTGGATTAGAGTGAAACATTACTGTATTTAAATTACTGTATTTATTTTATATATGACTTTTTTAATGTTGCCAGCCTCTATGGCTATTTTCTTATATATCCAAAAAATAGCTGCTATAATATATAAATGCTGTCAATCAATTAATAAAATACAGAATTAATCACACTTTTTTCTGTAATTAATTGTGATTAATTGCATATTAATATATTTATACAATCATAATTTCACACGGAACTTCCAAATGAATGTAGAAACAACTAATTTTGGTATATTTTAAATGTGTTAAATGGCATCTTTTTACTACAGCTTGCAGTGGTCCATACAGCTCCGTAAGTTCACAATGGAGTGGTTCATAAAGTTTTATTTTGAACTTGGACTCAAGTATAAAGAAATACAGTCAGCGCTTAGTTCAAGGCACAGTTTTGGGACATTCTAAAACGCTTAATGTGGCTTTATGTTTTAAAACACTGACATTGGAGGACTAAATTCGATAATAATACATACTGATAAAATTATTAGGCTAATATTAATAACCTTATTAATAACATTACTTTTAATAAAGCAGAATAGACCAGAATATGAACGCAACGCCCTGCACATTAAGCTTTTTCTCCCCCATAGAAAACGCTTAAGGTAGGCGAATGAAGACAGTGATTTAAAAATACCAAATCTGTTTACACTTTATATTACGCACAGATAAGCAGATGAGCCCAGAACGGAACAGTTTGCATTGGTTCATAAAACGCTTAACGCGGCATAAAAAAAGATGATAAAAAAAGACCAAATATGCTATATTATACATGCATTAAAAATGTGTACTGTGTACATGCAAGCCCAAAATATGAGCTGAATTGCACGATAATGCATATAATGCTTAAGCAGACGAGCCCAGAACGGAACAGTTTGCATTGGTTCATAAAATGCTTAACGCGGCATAAAAAAAGATGATAAAAAAAAGACCAAATATGCTATATTATACATGCATTAAAAATGTGTACTGTGTACATGCAAGCCCAAAATATGAGCTGAATTGCACGATAATGCATATAATGCTACAGGGGAGAAAACACTGCACGTTCCGTTCTGGGCTCATCTGCTTTTCTGTGCGTAATATAAACTGTAAACAGATTTGGTATTTTTAAATCACCGTCTTCATTCGCCTACCTTAAGCGTTTTCTATGGGGGAGAAAAAGCTTAACGTGCAGGGCGTTGCATTCATATTCTGGGCTTTTCTGCTTTATTAATAGTAATATTATTAATATTAGCCTTATCATTTTATTAGTATTTATTATTATTGAATTTGGTCCTCCAATGTCACTGTTTTAAAACATTAAGCGTTTTAGAATGTCCCATAACTGTGCCTTGAACTAAGCACTGGCTGTATTTCTTTATACTTGAGTCCAAAATCAAAATAAAACTATATGAACCTTTCCATTGTGAACATACGGAGTTGTATGAACCACTGCAAGCTGTAAAGTAAACAGGAAGAGTTTGTCCAAACTCAGCTGGGTTTGTGAGAGAACCCAAAAGTTTTGCGAGGGAACGCAAAACACTTCAAAAATATTTTTTCCTCCCACACTGAAATTTTTCCACCACAATGTCCCTTTAAGGGCTCCATAGTATACATCATTGGTTAGGGTAGATTTTTTTTTCTTGAGAAAATCAAACTATCACCATCGGTATCATCAGATATCCTTCTCGATAATAGGATATCGGTAAGCAAATTTGACAACCAGAAAGTGTGTACTGATGTTATTTCTAAACAGTATTGTTTTTGCCATTTAAAATGGTCTGAGATTGCTGGTTCTGAGAATAAGTGAAGAGTGAAGTGAAAAACATTGAAATGTGTGTACATCTTTTATAATCAAATTTAAAGAGCAAAATAACTTTCTACTGTGGGGAAAAATGCATACAAGATACTTAGGCCCAATCCCAATTCTATTTTATACCCCTTCCTCTTCCCCTTCCCCTTCCCCTTGTCCCTTGAAACGGCGTGTCAAGGGGTAGGGGTGAAAATATTCCCCTAAGAATTGGGACACCACTACTATACGTCACACATCATCATACGTCGTCTAGCTCCTACAATACATACACATACTGGTGTGCTGGTGGTGCATTAGAGCCTTTAATTACTGTTCTATATTAATGCGCTGCTTACTGACACACACACACACATCGGAGATCGTGCAGCTCACACATCCAGGAGAAAAGAAACTTGTCAACGCTGCCCCACGACTTTTATTAATAACAGTTTAAATACTGAATCGATACATTATATTTTCCAGCAACGAGAGGATAAAATCGCTGTTTTTCTAAGTAAACTCACTCTAAAAAGAGAAACGCACAGATACGCATAAACGCAACTTTCATCTCTCTCTCTCGAATTGGCAATATTTGAGAAAAGGGTTTCGCGATTTCTAATTATTGGGGGGACTAGCCTCTCTCAATGTTGGTGGTTATCGCCCTGCTCAGACATGAAAATATGTTGTGGCACTATCGTGCAGTCTATAATGATATGACGTTAGCTAGCAAATATTAGCGATTTTTTGCAAACATTTCTTTGAGTAACATGACCGTAAATATGAACTCACGATTGAATGTAACATAAAACAAATTATTACTTTTCGTTAAAATCTTTATTAATGCCAAAAATGCTTGCATTTATGTGTATTTTTGTTCGCTCGGGCAGCCATGTTGCCCCTGAAGCCGGTTTACGCGGCGATAATTCATAACCCTTCGTTTGAAGTGTGGTCCCGAAAAATCTTCGTTTGAAGGGCTATCTAGCCCTTCCCCTACCCCTACCCCTCCAACCAAAAGAGAATTGAGACACCTCTACCCCTTCACGTGAACGCGCGAAACGGAGGGGTAGGGGAAAGGGGAAGGGCTAAGGGGTAGAATTGGGATTGGGCCTTAATATCCATTTTAAACAAACACTGATTCTGATTTTGTATAAAATCAAGAGTACTTACATGTAGCTCGGGTGTCTTGAGACTAAGGTCAGCAAACGCGTCACCCAGCTGTCTCTGTGTCTGCAGCATCTGCGCCAGCTGAGTGCAAAGTGTCTGCGCCAGCTTGATAACATGCTCATACTTTCGTTTGTTGTCACGGAGAACCTCGATCTGTGCCTCCAGCTCCAAATCAACTGTACGGGAGCCACGACCTAACTTCTCCGACAGAATTTGCTTAGTGCACTGTGGGGAGGAGTATAAGATGCAAAAAACGTTAACAAAATGGGCAATATTAAGAGGAAAATCAATATTTACAGGGCTACAAAAGATTGAGATGGGCATAGAGGATACAAAGAACCCCGTCTCTTTTTTGTCAGCAATATTATAGAGAACATATGAAATTATTATGGGGAGAATATTTCAAAGGGATCATGACTGGGAAATGTCACAAACCAGACTAAACTTGCTCATGTGCTAACTTGTACACCACGACTCTTAAGCACTGTGCTCTGTCCTGTTTCAAGTACCTCAAACCCAAAGAGACGAGATGCTTGAGACCTTTTTTAATGAACACAGATGCCATCATAACCACTATGGCAGGAATCACTCACTTTGTAAGTGTTGATGCTCCACTTCCTCACCAGCTCCAGTTTCTCTATGGCAGGACTCTTTAAGTCATCAGCAAGGACCACTGCTCCTCCCATCTGCTGCTCTCTCAAAGCACCTGATGACAGAATGACATCTGTTAACTGACATGAGAAATTACTGTAATATTATATTACTCCTCTACTCTTATTGAGACACACTGGCATAAACTATTAACACTAAAATCTCATCTGATATGATACAATTATGATAATTGGCTAAATCAAGTCAGTCAAAATACAGGAACTCCCAAAATTAACATCTAAAATAATTCTATTTGACAAATCACATCTGTTGCTACTTATTACATTTTTTTTATCATTAACAAAAACAAACTAAAACTATTGGAAAACATTTTTGTTAACTGAAATAAAATATAATATGAAATAAAATATAAGAATTAAAACCTAAACTAAATTAAAATTAGAAATGTTGCCTTGGAGTAACTTTAACTGAAGTAACTTTAAATTGACATACTATAATTGCTAACTAAAATAAACTAAAAAGAAATATAAAAAAAAGAATTAGGAAGGCAATTTAAATTTTTTTTTTTAATAAATTAAGCTAAAATAAAATTTAAATCTGTAAATATAAAAATAAATGATAATACTAAAATAACACTGAAACACGGACAGGAGTAAGACTAGACTAAAGATAAGCTTAGGTGAAACATGCTTTTTTCATTTAAAATATCAGACGGCGACAGAAACAGTGGGAAACAGCTAAAACAATGTATTGTTTTGGATTATAAAAGTCCTGTGAGGGAAAAAGTGAAAATTATTTTATTTTTAAACTTTATATTTTACGATCAGTCAGGAAGGCAAAAGGTTACAGGGTGGTCAGCCAAGATGAATAAATGAGCCCCAACTCCAAAGCCATTAAAGGGGGAAGCAACAAGAAGGAAGAAAACAGGCCTGGAGATCACAGAGTTGGCAGAATTTAATAAAACACCATCATAAATTTACAACCTACCAATCTAACGTGCTACAACTACACAAAAGTGGAAAGTGATGTCAATTTTTATATAAGATTTTAACAGACATCACTGGAATCAACTAGAAAAACCATGTCTTTATGATGGTCCAGCCTGAAACTGACAGTGCAGCGTTAGTAAGGGAAGAGATGAAGGAATGTAGATCCATGCGTGACGTCTTCTGTTACGGTATGTGGTACCTTTCCGTGTCTCCACCTGACTATCGCTGATGCTGCGAGCTAGCCGGCTGGCTGCTGCAGGACTGGGGGCAACTTTAGGTGTGGTGGCCTGGAATGGCGACCCTAAAAATGGTCAGTGATGAATTCTTATGATTTATACACGGAGTCTGACATTTTCTTTTGTAATCTACAGCCACAGAGGAAGTGTCCATCCATCCATCCATCAAAATCAAAATAAATAAAAAATACACACAAAATGTATTGATTGTTTAACCCATGTTGTTTATGGAAAGAATATAATGCAAAACCAGGTCAATCAGAGTGTGGCTACAGTATCAAACCTATTACTTTAAAATGTCTACCCAAATTACACTACCATTCAAAAGTTTGGGGCCAGTAAAAATGTAAATCAATTAATACTTTTATTCAGGACGGATGCATTAAATTATTTAAAGTGACTGTAAATACTTCTTACAAAAATTATATTTCAAATAAGTGCAGTTGTTTTGAACTGTCTGTTCAAAGTATCCAGAAAAAAATGTATCACTGTTTCCACAAAAATATTAAAAGGGGTTATATGACGTTGCTAAAAAGAACATTATGTTGTGTATTTGGTGTAATGCAATGGGTTTATGCGGTTTAAGGTTCAAAAAACACATTATTTTCCACATACTGTACATTATTGTTTCTCCTCTATGCCCCGCCTTTCTGAAACGCGTCGATTTTTACAAAGCTCATCGTTCTGAAAAGCGAGGTGTATGCTGATTGGCCAGCTATCCAGTGCATTGTGATTGGCAGAATACCTCAAGCGTGTGACGGAAATGTTACACCCCTTACCATTTTGTGATGCCGTGTCCCGGAGTGACAAGACAAAAACAATAAAACTCATTATAAACGAGGCATTTGTTGCAACCAGTGGGGACATAATTACTGATTATAATGACTTAAACTGTCTTTTTACACATTGCGTTGCGTATCGCGCCACATAAACATAAAACCATGCCTGCATTTGTGATCAGAGAAATGACAAACAACAAGCGCTACTCTACACTGCCCAAAAAACTCGCATTTGAATCGTCAGTGGCAAATTCTTTAAATTAAATAGACGTGGGGGCATGTTTAAACGAGGCATTTTAGGGGGGCGTGGACGAGTCTTAACTTTTATAAAGAATATGTCTTTGGGTTTGAGACTTTAGTTTTTGAAATTTAAGGGACCTTATCCATTCACGAACAGCTTGTAACACTCCAAAGAGAAAGGAAAATTTTAAATTGCATCATATGACCCCTTTAAGCAGTAAATTTAATTTTGAATTAAATTTAATGTGTCAACATATGAGCATAGAAGAATGATTACTGAATGATCATGTGACACTGAAAACTGGCTGCTATTTAGCTTTACCATCACAGAAATAAGTCACATTTTAATACATATTAAAACAGAAAACGGTTCTTTTAAATTGTATTAATATTTTACGATATTACAGTTTCTGCTGTATTTTTAATTAAATAGATTCAACTCCAAATTTTTAAACATATGTGCAGGTTCCAATTATTACAGGGCTTGTTTAAATACACAAACCTTAAAATGTACATGTCAACATAACAAGGGAAATCTGAAAAAGATCTGCAGCAAACTTATGAAATACGCTCCATAGTCTCCTAAGCTAACAAGTGACAAGGGATATATAGATGAATAATAAAAAGGGTGGTCAGCAATTACACCCAACTAATGACAGGTTGCCATGTTTCCGTCCTAATTAATTCACGCAGTAGACGAGGATGAAATAATGAAAGGGGAAGCAGATGTAAAAAAACAAAACAAAAAAAAAGATCACAGACGACTCTGCAATGAGACAGGAGCACCTTTCTTTTCAAATTCAAATTCTCCCTCTCTCCACAACACACTCAAAGAGAAACACAGACAAACAAACGTGGGTTCACATTAGATGTACCAGATAGTGAGAGGATATTGAAGCCATTCAACTACTGTAGTCTACTAACCTAATGATGGGAAAAAACACCCTAGCCTCATCTAATTTATTACAATGAAAGAAAGTGTTTTTAAATGATAAACATTTTACCATTGTCTCTGAGCAAATTGCGAATCTGTCTGTATATAATCTTATGTAAGCGCATACGTTTGTGGGTTAACTGTAGCATGCCGAGTCATTGTATGTATTTGTGTGAAGGACAAAGGCAAATTATATTCAGGTTCAATGCCTGCTTAGTGTTGTACCTGTATATGGCCCCACTTGGACCACTCCCTCATTCATTGCATAGTTTTCAGGTGAATTGTGGGACTGTGATGTGATTGGTCCAGAGGAGACATTGTGTGGCACATCCTTGAAAGAAAAAACAGGGAGAATAAGAAACAAGAATAAAAATGAACGACATTCAAGAAAGATACCATAAAGCAATTTGCATAATGCAATGTTTTCTACTGTTTTCCTCTTAGTTTTAGCTGTTAATCATTCATTTCAAAACAGCATAATTTGTGTTCAATTCTGTGGCAAAATAACAAGTTTTCACTTTTTAAAATGGTCTAAACTCTGTAATTGCAGGGTTAAAGCATATTAGGTACCAAGCATATTATCTATGAAAATGTGGCCAAGTAACTCTTCTCTGTTTGTATTAAGTCAAATAATAGCGTCTCTTCTTCACACCAAAACGTTTTTTTCCCCCCTCAGACACTGAAACTAAATACAGTGTGTGTGCATGTGTGTGAAAGTTTCTGTGACTGTACAAAGCTCATGAATATTTAATGCACTTAGCACTAATTAATTTATGATTAGTCGTCTGTTGCTAAACAACTCGCTGTATCATTCTAGCGCCATTGTTTTACATTTGGTAACAACAAATGCATGTATAATAATAAGGGTTAAAAGATGTAGGCCCACTAGGCATCATTTACAATTACTTGTGTGAAACATTTCTTTAACTAGGTAGGCCCACATTTTAGAGATGCCCTGGGGATTCACGTTGTCTAGTTCTTCTGTTTAATGTGAAGAAAGCCCACACTTAAGACAATTTCCTCAAGGTTAAAAAGACTACAACAAATAGTAGAAAGCTAGTCAAGCTAGTTTTGCTGTTGCTGCAAAACAGTTGTTAGTCAGTAAAAGTACAGTATATATATGGTTGCTATAGACCTGACAGCCTTTTAGTTTAATAATAAACCATGAGCTCATTGGCTGGTTGGGATGCTGGCACAGTTTTGTGAGTTAACAAGGAGAATTAAAGCTAAGAATAAATGCCAGACCAGATATATAGAGGTAGGGCTGGGCAAACCAACATAATCCATAAAACAATATATTCAATAATAGCAACTCTGGCTTATCTGTGTATCTGTCTGTCTGTCTATCTATCTACATACATATATATATATATAGTCCTATTAGACTGTAACAATATAATAATCTGTCAAATACTTTAAATAATTAGGAACATAACTACAGTCATGAGACACATCGACACATATGATTGTCATTGTGTCATCAGTACACAGCACTTTGGAAACATTCATATCCAAACATTCTGTGTTCAAATGGCACCATTGTTAGTTGACTTCTACTCAGGGCAAGAACAGTTTAGACACAGCTGGAATTGGAACATGATGGGTGGTTTGTTCTGTGTAGGAAGACTTACCCTGTGAAACACTTCCTCGTGACTCTTGTCTGCTTCTCCGTTTCTGGTGACTGAGATTTGAGCAGCCTGGCTTCTGTGGGCCTCCTCTGCCATAGCCACCTTCAATACACAAACACAATATCAATAACTAGGAGAACTAGGAAAAATCGATGTTAAAGCTGTCAAGCTGAGAGTTCAGATGCAGAGTGCTACCACCACCAAAAAGCTTTGCACAACTGCAGCTTGCCAAGACTTGTGAAGTTTTATCTGCAGCACCACAAGCAAAGAAAACGCATCTATAGAAAACGAAATGGATCAGGTCTGCTGCTGTTTTAGAATAATTATTTAACAGCAACAGGGAAATAGAACTATTAGTGAATCAAAAAGTACAGGGAGAACAGCCAAGTCTAACTACACTGCCATCTGGTGATCATTTTTATCAGGGACTGATAAACACATTTTCATAAACAGTACTGTTTAAAAGTTTGGGATGAGCAAGTTGACCACAAGTTCATCAATAATCCTTTAAGGGATAAAACAGCCTAGTGACTGGAGCACAATGTGACGGATGGTGGAATTAAGCATAAGCTAATCAGACATCCAAGGATAACCTCGACAATTCAGTTCCTACCACTCTTTCAATGACAAGCTGAAAACAAATAAACAATAACAGGCTTTGGGCTCATTGTAAGAAAAAAAATAATCTAAATCTTACACAATGACAAGAGTAGAACGTGAGAGCTATAGCACGTGAAAAGTCATTAACAAGATAAAGCATATGTGACTTTGCATCAGAAGGTTGTGTGCCAAATGGTTAAGAAGATTGCTGATGAGCTTTGTGGACAGTCTTTAAACACGCCAATAAAATGTCCACTGCATTACAGTAAGTCCAAAGGTGGTTTTAATGACACAACCAAAGCGAGACTTCAATTTACACTGAATTTTTCTGAAAAAGACGTTTGAGATGGACAACAAACCGATCACTCAAACCAGGAGCTACAGTATAGCGGCAATAGCTGACAAATGAACACGGAGCCAGATGCGGGAGTGAGAGTGGACACAGTGATCCACATGTCATGTTATACTTTGGAAAAGTACGAAGATCTTGAATAACAGATAAAACCGTGAACATCGGTATTAAAAAAAAAAAAGCAGGTAAAAATATCAAAAACGAATTCCTGGCCTATGCCTATTTTGAAAAGCTGGCACGTGGTTGAAAGGATGGGCCTGTGTGGTCTAATTCAGTCTTATGGTTATACTTTCAAAACAGTGGGATATTTGCATATTTTACATATTGACATATGGTACAGTCCACTTGTCTGGTAGGTTTCTACTGTAAATGTATTACTGTTATATTCAGAGAATTGTACAGATCTGTCCAGTAACACAAACTTCTGTTACCTATAAGTTGACAATTATTTTTTTAATTTATTGCTGATGACTGATAATTGTTTCTATGTTGCTTCTATACTATATTGTATAAAAATAAATAAAAAAATAAAACACAAATAAATGTAATAGTTTGGATAGTGCTATTACAATTTTAAGATCGGCTAAAGATTATAATAACAAATGAGCATTCCCAAATTGATACCCAAATATATATCAACTGTATTACAGATTTACATCCCTACTACAAACATCAATAAATCCAAAAGTGCCTACTTCAGTTACATATGCAAATGAAAGCAAGACACAAGCAGATTGCTGTCACTATTTGGTTTCAGGTTGCAATTTAAGCAACAATTCATTATTTCAAGGTGGTTTTACTTTATAGTGCCCTTGCTTGAGGCTTAATACGCAACTACAAAAAAGGCTATTTAGGTTTGTGTTCTGCGGAGTGGCTCAGTGATTTGAATCTTCAAGACAGGCCACTTTTTTGTCTGGCCGGTGAAAACAGCAGTGTCCAATAACAGTGCATGAATCTTTCAAAGCCACCTGATGCCATCATGCCAGAAGTTCAGTGACTCTAAACTCATTTGATGAATCAAATGTCAATTGTGGTTCTCACTGGTTACTCTTATGAGCGATTCAAATCTGGATAGATCTGGCATCCCATTCTGTTTTAAGTGAGTTTGTTTGTCCTCCAATGATGGTCAGGATTATCTTTCACAGGCACAACTCTAAAAGCCCTTACTTTCAAATGCTTCACAGTCTGTCACCACCAGATTCAATGATTAAAGCGGCATTGATAAGCAGTGCCTCGGTTAAGCCCTGCAGAAGAGTTCCCTAGAGTTCAGTTGCTTAGAGACAGTAACAAAGAGACCAACAGAAACAACTGCAATCTAATCAGACATTCTGAAGGGCTGTAATCACGAATCTAATAAATGCTCAAAAAGAAAACGAAAGATGGGTTTCTTAAACAAACCTCTTAGTTACCAGAAGAAAAGGAAAGACTTTTAACCAGATAAAGCATCAAGAGTAAACACTCCCTTATCAGGACAGGCTGTAGAACAATTTGAATCATGCTAATACTGTAGATAAAAGTGCAGTACTGAGTTAAGACAAGCTAAGACGAAAAGTGCATACAGTTGACAAGACATGTAATGCAGTGTTAGAAGTGTCCTGTTGTAAAAAAAAAAAAAAAAAAAAAAAAAAAAAAAACACTGTGAGTATAATTGTGGTTTCCAACTTCCTTGTCCTCACTGATGTCAATTTCAGTCATGTGTGCTTCATCCAGGTTGTTTTTTCTGGCCTCTGATTGACTCACAGAGTCAGCAGTATTTTGAGGGCCCTGTTCATTAGGGTCCGATTGATTATCCTGTGAGGCATTCTTCCCAGAGTCAAAACTAGCTTCTGACATTCCTGAAAGTAAACATACATGTGAGCAACTGACCAAGATTTTTTCCTTCTTGTGCTGAATTCAAGTAAATGTTTATGCATGTCACTCAATTCCATCGAGGCTGAAGTCTCAGGAAGGGATTCTGGCATTATGCTGTAGGCTACATCATGGAACGAACATCTAATAATCATGGTACAAACAAGCCGTATTTGTTACAAGTCAATACCCAGGAACCAATGACAGCTGAAATTTTCAATGAAAGAGCTTGCAAAAAAATGGGTTAGTAAATCAGCACAGGCACATTCTTTCTGACCGAATGTTAAGTTCTATTCGTCTTTTAGTTAATACTGGTTGACAGAAACTCATATACAATCCTTCGTATAAACTTTAGACTACATCCTGCATTCCTTTACACAAAAGAATTCGAATTCAGGCCTATACAGGAAATAAATGCTTCAGCTCACTAAATTTGCAGCACTTTGTACATCAGTCTTCACTATCTACACCACCTACACTACTCACATTCAAAATGTTTATGGTTAAATAAGGAAATAGTTACTTATAAAGCAAACTATACTCATAGGAGAAGAATTAGCCAAACTCTTTTATGATGAGCTAGCATTCAGCTAATGAATAATGAAATCTGTGTCTTTATGTCTTTGCACACAGAGACTATCCCATGATGCTCATGTATCAGTAAGCGTTGAGTTAACCTAGAAACTGGGATTATAGGTTTGTATAATAAAGCTCCAGTTACACACGGTGATGTTTTCTACAAACCAAGACTCAAATGTCATTTAATTATTGAGCTCTACACATTTTCATATAGAGCAAATAACAATTCCAAACATTATAATTTCAATGCCAAAAGCAACTCCATATTTTTTTATTATGCTGCCTCATCAGTAACATTTACACTGTCAAATTACGCAAGTTTATTGCATGTAATGAAAATGTGTCCTAGTTTTGAAGATTGTTAAACCATCTTGTACAAGGAAAATGTATATGTGTGTAAATTGTCATTCGTAAATATCTGTCATTCGGTCAATAACTGGAATAAAATATTCATAAAGTTTATGGATTTAGCCTATTTAGTTTTAATAGAAGGAGAGAAATGCAGGCCATAGACAATCGCAGGAAGAAGCCCACTTTTCCTTTAAAAAAAAAAGAAAGAAGTCATGGACAATAAAATTATAAAACCTATTACGGCCAAGGCTTCGCACACGAATATTTTACTTAGGTCACGCTTTGTACTCTTCATTTTATGGTTAAATAAGGAAATAGTTACTTATAAAGCAAACTATACTCATAGGAGAAGAATTAGCCAAACTCTTTTATGATGAGCTAGCATTCAGCTAATGAATAATGAAATCTATGTCTTTATGTCTTTGCACACAGAGACTATCCCATGATGCTCATGTATCAGTAAGCGTTGAGTTAACCTAGAAACTGGGATTATAGGTTTGTATAATAAAGCTCCAGTTACACACGGTGATATGTTTTCTACAAACCAAGACTCAAATGTCATTTAATTATTGAGCTCTACACATTTTCATATAGAGCAAATAACAATTCCAAACATTATAATTTCAATGCCAAAAGCAACTCCACATTTTTTTATTATGCTGCCTCATCAGTAACATTTACACTGTCAAATTACGCAAGTTTATTGCATGTAATGAAAATGTGTCCTAGTTTTGAAGATTGCTAAACCATCTTGTACAAGGAAAATGTATATGTGTGTAAATTGTCA
Source organism: Sinocyclocheilus grahami (assembly GCF_001515645.1). Classification (NCBI taxonomy): domain Eukaryota; kingdom Metazoa; phylum Chordata; class Actinopteri; order Cypriniformes; family Cyprinidae; genus Sinocyclocheilus; species Sinocyclocheilus grahami. The sequence continues at coordinate 787,898 of NW_015505467.1, read as the reverse complement.
TTCGTAAATATCTGTCATTCGGTCAATAACTGGAATAAAATATTCATAAAGTTTATGGATTTAGCCTATTTAGTTTTAATAGAAGGAGAGAAATGCAGGCCATAGACAATCGCAGGAAGAAGCCCACTTTTCCTTTAAAAAAAAAAGAAAGAAGTCATGGACAATAAAATTATAAAACCTATTACGGCCAAGGCTTCGCACACGAATATTTTACTTAGGTCACGCTTTGTACTCTTCATTTGAGCGCCCAGTCACATGACCTAATTAATATTCATAAACTAACCCTTTCCCATAGTAGGATTCGTTCATTCGTGTCATGGACACGTAAACGGTTTTTTTTTGTTGCACTTTTCATTGTTAAGCGACGGAACAACACGTACAAACCCAAAGCAATACAAAGTGTATATTAAAAACCACCGTCTTTATAAACAATTTGTATTGTTTAATTATATTGCCTTATTCCTTCCTGGAATTCAATCTCTCAGTGTTGTCTCATTGTTGCGCCCGCACGTCAAAGTTGCGATAGAGTTACTTCCTTTGCCTGAAGCATTTCAGTCGAGTTATGCGTTACAAAACGCAATAAATCTGCAATTTCACGCACTATACCGCTTTTATATCAATGATGCGACCTTCATTACGCATGAACACAATTGAAAGCAAAATTATGAGTGGGTGACATTCAGATTTTTTGCCAATACTCTTCTCTTCATCGAAGGCGTGAAACGATCTGAACAGAATAGACAGTAAGTCGGCAGTCTGTTATTCTGTCTGACAGCCTGACTGAATTTCCTTTAGTCACTTTTCCCAGTGGCAGGGGAGGCAGAGGATCAACCCTGCATACTGAAGCCATCATGCCTGCCATCACACATACATGAACACCGAAGCAACAGTTGATTGTTCAGCAGCACTCACCTGCACACAGATTACAACTGTTCTCTTTCTTGTTGCACAGCTCTTTTCATAAAAATGGTCTTGGCTTGAGTTTGAGTTGCTGTGTGTATCATTCGAGACACAGCGAATCCCTCCACAGCTCAGTGAAAGTCTTTTCAAACACACCCGGAAGAGGACGTGTGTGTCAGACTCAGTAGATATACTGGAGCCACAGCATGTATGTCTCCTAGTGGTCAAACCAACAATGCCAACATCGATAAACAATAATACTGCATCATACAGTAACTACAGAACCAACAATATATATATCAATCTAAATCAAATCAGCCTATTTATTAATATTTTGAATTGGCTTGTTTTTACAATACTTTGTTGTCATTTTAATGTTAATTTTAGTAATTTTATGTGCTTCTGTCTTTTTATTAGCTTTATGTTTTTGTAACTTTAACTTATTTTGTTTCAGTTAGTCGAAGGCATAATTTTTCATTTTCTTTTAGGTTTAAATGCAGTAATTAAATTAAAGGTAAATACGATTCAAATACAAATTTTAAATCATTGATGAAATGGTTCTTGAATCATGAATAATAATATTAAAAAATATTCGTTTTTTCTCATTGCACAAACTCTTATACACTTGTCTTCAGAAGAGACAATGGGTACATTAGCTTTACATTTACTTCAAAATAACTTCAATGTTGTCGATAAATTGATGACAAAAAAAAATCTAATATTAGCTTTCTGGTCTTCTCAATGATCTTTCTAAAACACAGAATGAAAATCACTGTGATGTGTGTCTTGTAAAAATGTGCTGCACCTTGGTAAACTGATACTATTTTTCTTATCAAATGATTTATTTTTAGATTGGAATTTCTGCAGTATATTGAGTGCAAGTATGCATATGAAAAATTTCAGCCACTAGATGGAATAGTATGTTTACAGCAGCCTACACTCTGAGGCAAAGAACACCAAACCAGTTCTTTGCCAAACCAATTGGCTTTGACCAAACCAGTTGGCCAGTGACGAACTTTGAATTGACTTTTGACTTGAGTTACATTTCATTGTTATTTTATCATTATTAAAATGTCCATTTTAACATAATTTTGTTGGATAAAATGCATTTGATCATTTCTGAATTCATAGCCATCCACTAGGGGGAACTAAAGACCACACATACCTGCAACCTTTTCTTTTTTTCTTTTTCTTTTTTATAAAAAAAGAATTACAAATGATTCAAAGAATAGATTTAAGGCTTTAAAGTAATTTACAGTAATTTGTTATTTCTTGTTTCTTTTAACGTATACAAATACCTGCAACCTTCTGACAGTCTGTTTACTGTTAGTTAGCAATAGAAAACTATAATGTAATCCAAAGTCAAACAATCTTTGTGTACATATTGTTAAAAACAAAAACCTATGATTTTCTTTTGAAATTTATTTGCACTTATTATGTATTGTGTGCCAGCTGAAGAAAAATGATACAAATCATCAATGATCAAATTACATTACATGGCGGTGGGTGTAAATAAATGCATTTAACACTAATGAAATGACAACATATTGCTACTGTGACGAACAAATGAAATGGAACCGGCTTTGAAACTATGTACAAGCATAAAAATGTGAATATTTACAGAGTATCACAAAAGTTTGGATATTATCTTGAGATGTTTTTCACTAACCAACTGCACAATAAAACTGAGTCAACATTGCTCTAACTGTGCAGCACATAGAGAAGCATGTCTCTGTGGTTTTACCAGCGTGTGACTTTACTATAATATTGGGTATTCATATGCCAAAACAAAAGAAAACAGCAAACAACTTTGTGAGCAAAACAAAACACAGACCCATACAGTACAACATTGTTAATATAACTGACACAGAAAGAAAATAAACCAATACTATATAAAACTGCTGATTGTAATTTAAAGAATATAATACAGGAACAGTGCAGTATTTAGGCTCAAGTAGAAAGAAGACAAAAACCCTGGGCTAAAGAAACCATACATTTGTTGGCCTACTCATCATTGTCTGGGGAGAAATGAAAATATTCACATAAACATACATGATCATACTTCAGACGCTAGTGTCACATGGGATATTTTTAAACATTGAGAATAGAGCCAGCTATCTCATTGTGCTGATAAAAGTACTTAAAGCAAAACTACTCACACAAGCCTTCTCACTATTTTACTGTGGCAGATTCAAATCCACATAGACCATGCATTGCTAGAAAACATGTTTCCTAACCATATTTGATAGAGGAACTATATATGAAATTTTCATACCTACCATTTCAACTTCTCACATGCAAATATTTCCTAAATATGTGACCCCCCTTTCTTATTAATGGGTCTGATTATTCCAGTAATTTCTGTGAGGACAATTAATGTACTGGCATACAATGGCATTCTAGAAAATTGTGTGATTTTAACTTGTTTGCTGCAACAGAGGTCATCATAAAGATATTCAATAGGGTTTGTTTCTGGGTTTTGGGCAGGCCGGTCAAATTCTTCCACATCAGACTCAGTAAATCAATTATATTTGAACGTTGTTTTGTGTAGAGGGGTATTGTCATTCAGAAACAGAAAAGGACCCTTCCCAAACTCCTGAAACAAAGCACAGAATTCTCTACAATGACATTGGGATGGTTCACCCAAAATTAAAAATTCATGTCATTCCAAATCTGACTTTTCTTCACCTTTGAAACACAAATGAAGACATGTTTAATGAAACCTGAGTGATCAGTTCCTTTTAAAGTCCATTCAAACAAATCTTTGCTGCTTCAAAAAGTTAATAAGACATTGTAAACATGGAAGCTCAACTACTTGCTTGACGTACAAAAACAAATCTCATTGGTTTTTGCAGAAGCTCAAACATTGGTTGCTGTGAATCAAGCAGGACTATTTAAGCTTTCATTTACCATATTTTATGTGCTCTATGCATATGGATTGATTAATGTTTATGTGAATAAATGCCTAAATTAAATCTGTTCATCATGTAAAGTGACTGGGTCTCTTAGAAGCATTGGATTAAACTGTTCAATTGATATGAATTACTTTTACAATGTCTTTATGAACTTTTTTAACCATCAAAGTTTTGGTGGCATGAACTTTCAATAGAGGAACAGAAATCTCTCATGTTTCATAAAAAATTTCATCATTTGTGTTTGAAAGACGTTTTGTGCATTTGGAATGACATGAGGGTGAGTAAATGACAATATAATTCTCCTTTTTGGGTGAGATCCTTTTTAAACTTGTTTTCACTGGAAATAATGGCAGAACTCGTTAAGGGCCTAGAAGGGGTGTCCATATATATTAATTTTATGCTAGAAGATTTTATGCCAAAACATCTGTCAGAAAATTGTTCTGTGGCAGTTTTGAGGCTCTATGGTCAAAAATGTTAGAAGAGAGGATGTCATCATTTGTGTTTGAAAGACGTTTTGTGCATTTGGAATGACATGAGGGTGAGTAAATGACAATATAATTCTCCTTTTTGGGTGAGATCCTTTTTAAACTTGTTTTCACTGGAAATAATGGCAGAACTCGTTAAGGGCCTAGAAGGGGTGTCCATATATATAAATTTTATGCTAGAAGATTTTATGCCAAAACATCTGTCAGAAAATTGTTCTGTGGCAGTTTTGAGGCTCTATGGTCAAAAATGTTAGAAGAGAGGAATGAGTTTTGTGAATATTAAAAATGACAGGTGCTGTTAACTGACAAAACTTATGAGGGAAAATGAAAAGTTGTAACTGTGCTAAATCTAGGTTAGGTGCTTTTTGGCGGTTACAAGTGACAGCTCCACCAATCCTGAGCTCTGACTGGCCAGGAAAAGCAGACATTAGGGTTTTAAATGAACCTTTGCATTTACATATGGTGTGACTGTTACAGGTCTTCATTTTAAAGACCATTTGAGTGCTCTGAGCAGTGGACAATCCAAGCACTGAAGCTTGCGAATACTACGAGAAATTCTCTTAAACTCCCGCTGACCCTTCTGCCAGCGCTTCAATGACGTGATGACCAAATTTCCATCCATCTTCTGGCCCATCACCAGATAAGCGGCATTGATGTCATTCATTTCATCACACACACACTGAAGACCATCTTTCAGCCAAAGCACCATCTTCCTGAAGTCACGATCAGTAACACCACCATTCATCTTGTAGATAGTCTTGCTCTTGATTTCTGGAATGATTTTGGTGTCGCCATTCATGTAGGAGATCTCCTTGACTTTGATCTTTAAAGCTAGTGTGGAAATACAATTGAAGGTTGAGGACAATGGATATAAACAACTGCTTGAATTCAAGATAGACCAAATTTATGAATAACTTTTGCTTTCTCTATACTCTTAAAAATAAATGTTCCTCACCTCTTCATCATTTTCACTCAATGGGGTTCTATACTTTTCTAGGTTTTCTTAAGAATATAAACCAACCTTAGCTGGTTTGTTGGTCTGGTCTGTTGGCTGGTTTTTGAGGTGCACCTTTCAATCAACAAGATAAACCAGCTAAACACCATCTTGGCCAGGATAATCCTAAACTGGCTTAGACCAGTAAACCAGCTAGGCTGGTTTAAGCGTTTTTTTTTTTTTTTTTTTTTTAATTTATGATTCTTTGAACATGAAAACATTTCTTGATGTTACATTATAACTTCTTCAGATCAGGGTTCTTTAAAGCACCAAACTGTTTTCAAAAAAAAAGAAGAAGAAGAAAATAAAGTATTTTGTGGAATTTAAAGTGATAGTTTCCCCCAAAATAACATTTCTGTCTTCATTTACTTATGCTCATGTTGTTCTAAACCGGTGCGCATTTATTAAATGCATATTCATATATATATTTGATATTCTTCTTTGTTTTTTTTTGCCTACACAAAGAAAGTCGATGTGTGCCAGTGCTGCTCTGGACCCCACTGACTTTCACTGCATGGACAAAAATAGTTGAAACATTCATTAAAAAATCTTAATTTGTGTTCTGCAAAAGAACTTCATACAGAACAATATGACGGTGAGTAAATGATCTTTTTTGGGCGACCCCTTTAAAGGTTATTTTATATGACATTAGGCTGCATAGCCCTTTTTGGTTATAATTGATCTTTATTTTTAAGAGCGTAAAGCAGAGATGCCACTACATTAACTCATTAATGTAAAACATTAATGTTTAAAGCAAACAAAATATAGCCTTACCAAAGTCATTTTTGCACAGGCTGTAAAAAGAAGAAGAAGAAAATAATAAAGTATTTTGTGGAATTTAAAGTGATAGTTTCCCCCAAAATAACATTTCTGTCTTCATTTACTTATGCTCATGTTGTTCTAAACCGGTGCGCATTTATTAAATGCATATTCATATATATATTTGATATTCTTCTTTGGTTTTTTTGCCTACACAAAGAAAGTCGATGGGTGCTAGTGCTGCTCTGGACCCCACTGACTTTCACTGCATGGACAAAAATAGTTGAAACATTCATTAAAAAATCTTAATTTGTGTTCTGCAAAAGAACTTCATACAGAACAATATGACGGTGAGTAAATTATCTTTTTTGGGCGACCCCTTTAAAGGTTATTTTATATGACATTAGGCTGCATAGCCCTTTTTGGTTATAATTGATCTTTATTTTTAAGAGCGTAAAGCAGAGATGCCACTACATTAACTCATTAATGTAAAACATTAATGTTTAAAGCAAACAAAATATAGCCTTACCAAAGTCATTTTTGCACAGGCTGTCCAAAATTTCATTGTCATTCTCAGGCTTTTCTTTGCAGGCATCACACACTCTTGGAACTGGGCAAAAAGATCAACATAGCAGTAAAGGTAAAAGGGTGTGCATGCACTTAAAAAAAGTAAAATAATAATAATAATAAATTCTACCTTCCTTGGTGACTGGCACTAAAGCATCTGCGCCAGCAGGTGGTATACACAGGTCATTATCCAGAGGGAAGCGATTGCAGTCCAGCATGTCCGGCCAAGGAAACCCAAACGCGGCCATCACTGGAGCGCAGCCGCTCTCCACGCTCTCACACAGCGACCTGCACGGCTGAATCGGCTCGTCCAGATCATCCAGACACACCGGTGCGAAAAGAGAGCAGAGAAACTTCTTGGTGTCCGGATGACACTGTTTCTGCACCAGAGGGGTCCAGGAGGAAGCCTGTTGCAGAACCTCATTCATGGTTTCGTGTCCGAGGAGGTTAGGCAGACGCATGTCCGTGTACTCGATGTCATGGCACAGGAGCAGGTTTGCAGGTATGGGTTTGCAGTTGCTCTTTTTCTGAAAGAGCTCGGGCTGGTCGAAGGCGTATAATCCATGAAGTGCATCCAGATATCCAGGTAAGGAAAGCGCAACCAGCAGCACCAGGTACGCGAGCATCATTGCTTCAGTTGAGAGGAGACAGAACACACGTCTGACGCGGAGTTATGGATAACTGAATTCTCTTCTGTACCAACCTGTTCTCATAGTAAAGTCTGGGCGGAGCGAGAGAAGGCGCTAAGATATCCACTGCTGAAGTTTCTGCTGTTTTCTGCATATAGGTCAGCCCTGGTCCTTGACAGCTATAGAAGGGTGGGCTGGCAGATATCCTGGGTGGGCATTTTTTCGGTGACGGGGTATTG
>NW_015505467.1:760760-780306 GCF_001515645.1 Sinocyclocheilus grahami | reverse complement strand
GGGTTGTGGGGGGGGGGGGGGGGGGGGGGGGGGGGGGGGGGGGGGGGGGGGGCGTCTAGATATATTGTAGATATTGCTATATTAACTAAATTATATGTACACTGAAAAAAAGCGTTCATGGGCAGCCTAGACTATCAGGAATTTTCACAACAAAATAAAATATTTTTTCTTTATTGAATTGCAAAAAAAACAAACCCTCTTTGTTCTCTTTCTCTGGATCATTGTTTCTACACTGGTGATTCTTTTGAACTAACTTTTTTTTATTTATACCGATATTTTATATAGCCTATACGATTAAAAAAAAATCGAATAATTTGCCTCACAGAATAGCCGACTGTTGCTATAGTAACGAACGCAACTTTCATCGCACAGCTCTTATTTGTTGTTTGCTATCAGTTTGTATTCTAACATTCAGCATTAACAGCAAGTCAAAAGGGGTAAGCTTTCAACTGAACTGTATAGCCTACATGCATTTTAAATGCTTACCGTTCCCCTTGACCCGTCCATGCAGTGAATGCACGTTATTGAATGAGTGGGTTTTTTAGAACATTAATTCAACTGCTCAGGTAATTTCAGTGGTAGGCTATGATACATACTCTGTATTAAACTCCCCGTAACTCACAAACTCCCCGTGATAAATAAATATTTCTGTCAGCCTAGAGCTGCTTTTCTGCAACAGACTGAAGCTCCGCATGAATTCAGCGCGCCTTGCTTTCAGCTAATAAAAGAAAAATGCAATTTTCTGGTGTTATTTCATGATTGTTTGGGCAGGCTCCAGCTATATCTTAAACTTTTCAATACAGTCCACTTCAGATTGGTTTTAATCACGGCACAAAATAAATAAATAAATAACCCAATCTTTATCTAATTCTGATTGGGTTGGCAAGACAACCATTTGGGTGGGCTCAGCCCACCCCTGCCCATGCCTGGAGCCAGGTGTCGTGCCGAATTCTGCACCCTGCCAGATTATGCATCCCCTCCCAGGTAGCCAAAACGGTTTGGCCCGATAATGGCCCAGATCCGGCAGGCCAGATGAAATAACTCGGCCCGGCTGCAGTTGCCAGAGTCAGCATGGACATGGGATGAATGACTCCTCAGAATTGGCCCAAATACACTGGTCTGAGTCCGGCTGCAAAAACTGCCGGCATTGGGCCACAATCACGCCAACAAGAATTGAAACACTTAGCCGGTACTGGCCCGAATCTGGGTACTAAAACTGAGTCAACACCACTGGCATTGGGCCACAATCACACAGACGAGGAATAAAACACTTAGCCAGTACTGGCCCGAGTCTGGGTACTGAAACTGGGCCAACACCACCAGCATTGGGCCACAATCACACATATTCAGTTTCAGTACCATTTTGGTTGGTGTGATATATATATATATATATATACTTACACTTACTCATACAGAATTACAACGTTTTAAATATGTGTATTAAAGACTCCTTCCAATTTTGATATAAAACCAGAGCTTTGAATAATTTGTTTTTCCAGAAAATGACATTGTTACCTTAAAATCCTTAAGATGGCATTTCCAACTAAAATAAAATACATATTTAACAGTGTCCTTGTTAAGTCTACATGTACTTATGCATGTCAACTAAATATGTCACCTTTACAACGATTAAGGGTTTGGCCCTTACACCATTTCTTTTCATGGCATCCCCACCGACCCCATAGCATCCATATGTGTTCCTTTCCCAGCTCTGCACAGTTTAGCTCCAACCAGCTCCAACTCACACCTGCTTGGAAGTTTCTAGTAATCCTGAAGACCTTGATTAGCTGGATCAGGTGTGCTTGATTATGATTGGAGCTAAACTCTAGCACTATTGCTGCGTTCCAGGCAGGTTTTTGAGCCCGTAAGTCACGACTTCAAACCACGACTCACGACTTTGTAGCGTTCCAGGTAAGTCACACCAAACTGCCTGAGCGCAAAGAATTGTGGTAGCTAGATGTAAACAAACTTCTAGAATAAACAGATTATTTTGTTATACAAGTATGTCATTTGCACTACCCCCTGTATAGGCTCTGTGCACAGCTGCAGTCTTGACAGAAAGGGGCTGCCATTGTTGTGTCATGGACTATGTGACGTCAGAGTGCGGAACTGGGAGTACATCGAACTATTACGAGTTCACGGGTGGGAAGTCACGGGTTTGACTGCCGTTCCAGTGCACTCTCACAGGTAGAAGGTTGGAAAAACACGGGTTACGGGTTGCCTGGAACGCGGCATATGTCAGCGAACTCACAATTATAGCTTCATTATAAATGAACATTATTTTGATATTATATGTGTAGTATTATATGTGTAGAACGGTTTATTAAAATTATATTATATGTTAGATTATCAAATGTTTACTCACCAGGGTAGCAAGTTTTTCTGGTCTTCTGTCATTTAGCTGCACGAAAAGCCTATCAGGTTTTGTCATTAGATGTCAAAGCTGCATGTCTTGAAACTCATATAGCAAAACATTTTTAAAGTTCCCTTAACCACTTTAAGCTTGTTTCATTATATGAATTCAATAATTAATTTCCAAATGTAGTTAAAGAAAAAAGAGAATGTTGGATAAAAGGAAAATAAAATAAAATAAAAAATACACTAAAGATTACCCTTAAGTGCAATGAATGTAGTTTGTAAAGATTTAGATAGACATATTTAAATTCCTTACATGTTGACAATAATAAGTCTATTACATACTCAACTTACTATAAGATTTTACTATTATACTATTTTATAGGAGTATATGTAAGATATTCATTCTATATTTTCCAAGAGATTAATTGATTTATGAAGTGTAGTAAGGCTTTCATTTGGCAGCTGCATAATTCATTCTTTGTTGAGTGATGCTGGGGTATTTACCCTTTTCACACTCATGGTCATCTATCATCATTAAGGCAAAATATGTGAAGTAGTTCATAAGTTTATACAATATGCCTAACATTTTTCATGTATATCTGTGTGTGTGTGCATGTGTGTAAAGTGAGAGTGAGAAAAATTTAGAATGATGGAGAAAATGAGAGGCAGAATGATTGAGAGAGAGCTGTTGAGTGAAACTGAACTCCTTAGTGGGTCTGGTTCCTGCATCATTCCTCACTCTGTAGGGTCCAGTTTTAAGCCACTGAATGGGACACACAAACAAACCCTTTCTCAATACAAGACCGACCCCTCATCCTTCTAGAGATGGGAGAGCTTACCGTGGGACATTGACAGTTTTGAACCTGAATTCATAAGTGTTCAAGCAACACATGATATATAAATGGAGTGTTTATGTAGCAATGTTAAGGCACATATAGTGAATTCTTTGGATCTTTCTTGTCACCAGGTTTACTGGGTAACAGCTTCTCCTCAAGTCCTCATGGAGAAATTCCCCTAAGGCTTCTAAAGGTCAGAGGTTCAGAGGCCCCCATTAAATACAGGTTAGCTGCTGGGGTTTCCCCATCTTTGAGATCCTGCTGGGAAGAAGTAGTCATTTAAAGTCTTGTTTCTAGCTGTAAAGTGATAGCCCTTGGTCTCTATGACGATAAGACAAGTCCTGCTCTCTAGGAGATCTGTATTCTCCATTTGCCCCTTTCTTGTATTTGTGTTGTGTGTATGTGTCAATATATATTCAGTCTAGCCAGCGTGGAGGTCCTCTAAAGTTTGCATCAATAATAGTCTCATTTTATGGGAATGATAGACAATTGTAATTTGTCTCTTTACTTTTTCTTAGTTACATAGAAATATCTTAGGAAAAAAACAATTCTAAATAAATCAGATTAACTATATAAATATTAAACAATCAAATTTGCTCATATTTATTTTAGCCCCAAAAATATTCTTCTGACCAAAGTTGTTATTGGCAAGTAAGAAAAATAGCAGTTATTTTAAAAATTATAAATAAAACAGTTCATCAACTGATTTAACATAAACTGTTCGACTGTTAAACAATCTAACATCAACTTAAACTTGTGCCAAACAGCTCTTAACCTCAGCATTGCTGGTTTTCTTAAATCAACAATCACCAAAATTACATCATGCTTACAAAAATCATGGTGAAATGTCATGAATGCAGTTTAAAAAAATTTTAATAATGGTTTATTATCAGATTTGCTTAGAACTTTTGAGCCATTCAGAACATAATTGATAATGTCAGAATTAAATTGAGGTAGCAAACAGGATGCAGAATTGACCCTTCGCAAAGACTCTTCGCATACCCCTTGGTTACAGTTGCTATGTCCGACAAACCATGCTGCTCTTATGCCACACATCATGTCCTCATGCAGTGAAAAATACATCACGGTGCAAAGAGGAAGCTGAAAACGTAACGACAGACAAGACAGAGCAGGTTACTTTAGGTATAGAACAAAGTCTCAGCTTTCAAATTTTGTCATTTTTTAAGAAATTCAAAGAGTAAATACCGTTTTGTGGCTATTTAATTTCGTGAGTGACAGATCGCTGTAAAGCCTCAGTTCAAGCGGCACTCTACCACTTTACCTGTTTTAACATGAAATAAACATCAATAAGCATTAGAAGGTATTTTGTTTTAACTGCGGAAAGATTTTTCAAGTTTAAATCCACCGACGTTAAGCTACTTGTCAGACAAAAATGAAATATTCTGCATTATAATTGGTCAGATCGTCTGCCAATCAAACTCCCTGCGAAGGGTCAATTGCAAATGGAATTGGAATATAAGTAGAAATACAATTAATTAAAATAAATAATATTAACTTTTCATTATAAACAGTAAGTAGAAAAACAGAGTTTGTCAAGACAAATGTGAATGTTGGCTTGACAGAATAATTTATTTTATTAAAAATCTGTTGGTTATCAGCTATCTTTGCAGGTAAACAAAAGGTTTAGACTTTACAGTCAGAGAGAATGATGGATAAGTTTGAAATGTAAGCTGTATAAATTTGGGTAACACTTTAGGTTATGGACTAGTTCTCACTATTAACTAGTTGCTTATTATAGCATGCATATTACTAGCATTTTGGCTGTGTATTAGCACTCATAAAGCACATATTAATGCCTTATTCTGCATTACCATATTTTAGATCCCTTAATCTTACCCAATACCTAAACTTAACAACTACCTTACCTGTTAATAAGCAGCAAATTAATTTTTTGCAACTGTGAAATTTTGCCTGTGATGTAGTTGTTACATGTAGCACACATGTGGAACAAACCAAACAGACTGAGAAAGATTAAGGTTGTTTTGATAAACAATGTATGACAATGTATGACTAAAAGCTACTTAAAAGAATAGTTCACCCAAAAATTTAAAATAGCTGAAGATGCACTTCCCTTAGGCCAAATAATATATAGATGAGTTTGTTTCTTGATAGGAACAGATTTGGAGTAACTCAGCATTACATTATTCTCTTGCTATAATAGATCCTCTGCAGTGAATGGGTGCCGTCAGAATGAAAGACTAAGCAGTGTTCATCACAATAAACCACAAGTAATCCACGCAACTTCGTCAGTTAATGTCTTGTGACATGAAAAGCTGCATGTTTGTAAGAAACAAATCCATCATTAAGGTTTTTTTTTTAATTTAGACCATTGCAACCACTTGACATGATATTTTTGAATAAATCCAGTTCCTCATCAGGGAACTCAAGCTGCATCGAAACACAATGGGAACACCTCTGCGTGACCACATTGTGAAGCACGTGTGTAATCAGTCATTTTGCCTCTGTTAGTAAGTTATCAAAATGTCAAAGTGTAAACAAAAATCGGTGAGCAAGCGGGGCTTCAGGCTGTGTGCTCTTCCATGCCCAAGCTGTATCACAAACGGGGACACATATGATCTGTGCATCGCTTGTTTGGTAGCAGAGCATGCACGGCTAGATCTTGAGGGAGGTAGCTGTGCACAGAGTGAGCAGCTCTCACTGCGTGTGCTCCACTCCCACCTGGCCCTATTCGATGAAAGTGTGGTGGATTTAGCAGAGGGATCTGAGACGAGTTCATCCTTACCTCGGTCCTCTCCCACTAGATCCACAGCTCCCTTTCAGGGGTTGGAAGCATGCTATGCAGTTTCTTCCCCCTGGGGAGAGAGTCAGGCGCTTCGTCTGTCTTCCTCCAAGGAAGTTGACGTGATGAGTGTCGATACTGAGGAGACCGTGGACCGCCACAGTCCCTCGTTTATGAATAGCTGGTGGAGGTTGTCACTTGTGCTGTAGCCAAGCTAAAGATCGACTGGCTGGCCAAGAAGCAGGACATTCATCCAAAAAGTAAATTGGATGAATGCTTCCTACATGTAAGATTGCAACCTCCACGCTGGGGCCTATGGAACAAGTCATATTCGTCCCGGCTCTTCAGCCCTACTATCTCTACCTCCTCAAACATTTTAGGGCTGAGTGAGCAGGGATATGGGGTGGTGCCACGGTTCAAACAGGCGTTTGCCAGCTATCTGTCCCCTGACTTGGCATCATACCTGAAATCCCAGAGACTTCCCACTAAGCCACTTAAAGCTACATCAGCGCTAGTGGGTGGAGCTTATGTGGCAGCAGGTCAGGGTTAGGGTTAGGGTTAGGCAGGCATACCAGGCTGACCTGCTTAAGGACCTAGATGAGGGCCAGGAGGTGGATCTCTCTCTCCTTGCTATCAAAGAGATGGCCAGAGCCCCAGACACAGCCATCATCCAGCTCCTCATACTACCAACCTCAGAAGCAGTGCGTTGCTGCTCGTGCTCCCTCACAGAAAGATCGGAAGTCGAGACAGCGTTCTCAGCCAGTGGATTCAAGAGAGAAGACGGATCTACGGACTGTCAATCTCTCAAAGAAGTACTCTGCTAAGAAAGCCTGACGCCGCGAGTGCCTGGCCTTTGAGGACAGACCCCTCTGGGGAGGTACACACCTCCTCAGTGTTCTCAGGTGGCTGCTCTGTTAACCCTGCCACCTCCGGTGATTTAAGGCACAGTAAGCACGGTTCTTAGCTGCTGCCCGGCAATGGTACTGCACGAGAAAGCTTATCACCTCCAGTGGGGGCACTAGAGTTGTCAGCCTGGTCGTTCTCGAGAGCCTGGTTCCCTTAGCAGACTATTTTGCAGTGTGGAAACTTCTGCCAAATGTCTCATAATGGTTCCTGCAGACTGTAGAAAGAGGCTAGAGAATCCAGTTTGGTTCTCGCCTGCCCCGTTGCAACGGGGGTGTCCTCAAACCAGTGGGCTCCAAGCAGGCTCCAGTAATGGAACAAGAAGTAGACACTCTTTCGAGAAAGGACGTCATAAAACATGTTCCTCCTCCTCTCTCAAGAGATTCTGGGTTCTACTTCTTCATTCGGAAAATGTATGGGGGGTTGTGTCCGATCATAGATCTGTGTCTGATGAACTGCGCTGTCAAACTCTTTCAAGGACTGGTTTGCCATGATAGATCTCAAAGACGCATACTTCCACGTATCCATCCTGCCTCAACACAGGCAGTTCCTAAGGTTTGCTTTCGGGGGCAAAGCATACCAATATCGGGTATCTATATCTGGCTCCGCTGCGATTCCAGGGCATCTGCCTACTGAATTACAACGACGATACCATCCTTGCCCATATGAAAGAGCTGGGGTTGAGGCTGAATGCCAAGAAGAGTGTGCTTTCTGCTTACCACGCCTCTCTGGGTAGTCAGTCATTGGGATGAGACCCACTCATTATTCATTTCCTCTGTGGCACTCTGAGGCTGAGGTCTGCACAGCATTCTAAAATACCAACCTGGGACTTAGACAGCAGTTCTATAGGGCCTATGCAGTGCCCCCTTTGAACCTTTTGAGGAAATGCCAGATAAGTTCCTGACATTTAAAACAGTTTTTCACCTTGCTTTTTCCTACCTTTAGAGTATAGGGCACCTTTAGGCACTCTCAGTCTTACCTTTATGGCTGGAATTTGCCCATGGCATGGTCAGAGTCTTCCTCCACCAAAGACATTGGTATGTTCCTAAAGTGCCCACCAACATGCGAAAGCTCATATTGCTGCAGGCCTTCTCTCCTCATCTCTTTTGCGATCCCGACCAGGAGAGGCTGAACATACTGTGCCCAGTAAGAGCACTAGATGCTTACCTCCACAGAGCTGCCCTGTGTCCTAGGTTGGATCAGCTGTTTGTCTGTTGTGGTGCACCCAATAAAGGTTCCCTGGGCACCAAGCAGAAGCAGAGCAAGTGGGTGATCGAGACCATCACACTTGCCTACGAGGCCTCCTACTGCCTGTTACCTCTGGAGGTCAGGGCACACTCAACACAAGGTATGGCAGCCTCCAAGCCCTTTACTCTGGGAACTTCCCTGACAGACATCAGTGATGTGGCAGGCTGGCCCTTTCCGCACACATTTGCCCACTTCTACAGTTTAGACCAGGCTTCCTCCCCAAGTTCTCAAGTTCTCATGTCCTGAATTGTGTTTGCCTGACACGCACTGGACAGGGACTTTGTCATTCTGGTGCAGTGGGCATTTTTGTTCCCATAGCGCTTCGACGCAGCTTGATTTCCCTGATGGCAAATGTCTCGTGTTGCACATGTAACCATGGTTCCCTAAGGGCAACAAGATCCTTTGTCTCTCTGTCATACTTCCTGCTTCCCTGTCAGCGCTACTTCAGCCTATCAGAAGCTTACATGTGCTGCTCTGGATGCACTCTTATGCTTCCTTGTCACTTATGCCACCCCACACTTGAAGTCTCACTTCGGTCTGATTACACACGTGCTTCAGAACATGGTCATGCAGAGGCGTTTCCATAGTGTTTTGACCCAGCGTCTTGTTCCCCTTAGGGAACCATAGTTAAAAGGTGTCATATAATGTTGCTAAAAAGAACATTATTTTGTGTATTTGGTGTAATGAAATGTGTTTATGCGGTTTAAGGTTAAAAAAACATTATTTTCCACATACTGTGCATTATTGTTTCTCTTCTATGCCCCGCCATTCTGAAACGTGCAGATTTTTACAAAGCTCATCGTTTTGAAAAGCGAGGTGTGCTCTAATTGGCCAGCTATCTAGTGCGTTGTGATTGGCCGAATACCTCAAGCGTGTGACGGAAATGTTACACCATTACCATATTGTGATGCCGTGTCCCGGAGCGACAAGACAAAACCAATAAAACCCATTATAAACAAGGCATTTGTTGCATCCAGTGGGGACATAATTATGGATTATAATGACTTAAAGTTACGCCTTCTTTCTTTGCGTGAACATTTGGGCGGTGTTATGCAAATCTTCCCACATTGTGACGTAGACATGTGGGGGTGTGTTTAAACTAGGCGTTTTAGGAGGGCGTGGACCAATCTTAACTTTTATAAAGAATATCTCTTTGGGTTTGAGACTTTAGTCTTTGCAACTATAGGGGATATTATCTATTCACAAACAGCTTGTAACACTCCAAAGAGGAAGGAAAACTTGAAATCGCATTATATTACCCCTTTAAATGCGTAACCCAAGACGTTTTGTTTTGTAGTGTGAATTGTATGTATTTTCTAGGCCCTGGTCAGTTGTGTTTTTCCTAAGAGTCAGTGCAGGGTTAAAACCTGTCATCAGACCAGTTTTGAGATATAACCTTCACCTTCAGCTTTCATAGCTGACAGCATGTTCTCATTAATGTGCCCATGAGAAAATGAGAGTCAGCTTGCAGGAGTTCAGCATCTTACATCTGTACTTCTCTAACCCATCTCTCTTTCTCTTTCTCTTTCTTCAACCCCCTCTCCCTTACTCCTCACTATTTCCGTAATACATTTTTTTTAATCAAGATTTACAGGTCAGGCCACTGCCATAAATAATTAGAGGACATTCAGTATGTTTTTTCGCTGGCAGGAACCAAGGGGCCTTTGATAGTTAAACCTCTTCTAGCGTAAGTTCAGTTCTTCAGCACATTTATTTCTTTACATTAAAGTACTTTTCTCTTTTCAAATAGGAAAGTCAAATAACAGGAAAGTATATGGGCTCACACGAACTGTAAATGCAGACAGCAGTTGTTATTATAGTTATTATATATGTTATTATATTGCATATTTTAGCAAAATATCTTCACTGTTTAATATTTAAAAAAAAAAATTGTCTACCAAATCATAGTCATGTAGTGTGACTACAATGCAGGAACATGCAGAAAAGAAAACATTAAACAGAAAATGATATCACAAAGAGGATCCCTATAGACCCTCATGACTGTAAAAGGTCAACAGATCTGTTAAAATATCAGATCATTTGACCTGGTGTAATAAAAATATGTTTTATTGTATAAAATATGTATAAAAGTTTTTCAAAACCATAAATCCAACATAAATGCAAATATTGCTTTTCTAACAATGTGGAACATGTTTTAAACTAGAATGTTTTCTTTTTAAAATCCATTTCACTTTTATTGTCATTGACCCACATTCAGGGAATGTGGGAAATTAACTGGGGATGAAGTCTAAAGATTCAGCAAGAGGGCATTAATGCTCATGTGGACTGTGTCTCCCCTGCTGGGAAGGAAAAGGGCAGTTTAGTGCGAGAAATAAGCTGCAGCCCTAACAAGCTTGTTAGTGTCAGTCCCAGCTCTGCACAGCTTGAGGTGAAGAATTCAATCACACAGCACATGTATTAATGTAACTGAAGTTCCATGTAGTCATACAGATTGTGCTTACATGCTGTAATTCAAAAATACCCCTTACCAACACATACAGAGAACTGGGAGGTAATTGAGTCAGCATGTAACGAATGGCTGTATAGACTGCATGACTAATGTGGGAAGACTTTGTCTACATGTGTGAGTGAAAGTGTCTGTTTTTTTAATTCAAAAGCAGGACTATATGAGCATAATTCAGTGCATCAGGTTCTAGTGATTTATTCCGTAAATTAAGTCAAAGTCTGGCCCATACTGAAAAAGTGTGTATGCGCTGTTGTTCACTGGTTAGTGAAATATGAAATTACGTAAACATTAAATGAAACAGGGACTTATAGACATGTTTTCACAGTCCAGAAGTGCCAGGCCTAACTGTTTGTTCTTGGCCCACAGATACATACTCATACATTTAGCTTCCCTTCAAAGTTATTCTGAGAGTTTAGTATGCAAGTGTAAATACCATACAGTAATATCAATAGTAAAAAAAAATCTGTTAACATTTACAATAAGATTCATTAACATTAGTCATCCTGAACTAACAATGAACAAATTGTTACAGCATTTATTAATCTTGTTTAATATTCATCTGTAAATATACCATTGTTCATTGTTAATTCATATTTTATAGAAATAATTATATTTGTTCTTATAATTGTCACCATTAATGTAGAAGGGTGTTTTGTGTTTCATTTTCTATTATTTAGATCATTTTTATTGCATTATTTTAGTCATGTTTGTTACCCTGATGATGTTTTGGCCATGTTTTATGGATAGAAAGCATATGTAGGTAGTTAGCATGGTAAATTAACATTATATAACTTATATACGGTGGTCATTTGTAAAATATACTGGCACTATGCCATCCAGTAATACCTTTTTTCTTACTGTGAATTTCTGGAAACCAGTGCTGCGTTTTTTTTAACCATACATTTAACAGGATGCTTTAAACACATTAAATAATGTTAAATATATTATACACTTGTTTAAAATGTATTAGTATATGAGAAAATGAACACTAACCTAGAATAACAAATGCTATAAAACTGATTGACTAACTAATGGTAATGTATAGAACCCTATAGTACCAAGCACTACTAACAATTTATTTTTATAAATATGGTCTTTGTCAAAGTATGTCACAGTGAAATGTTCTGAAAGTGGTGTTAGACATGCTGATACACAAATGTCTGTGACCTCTCGCCTGTGTGTTTTCATTGTGATGAACCCAGGCCTACGGGTGAAGAGATGTCAGAGATGTTTGTGAATGACTGTGCTCCTTAAAGGGTTAGTTCTTCCAAAAATGAAAATTAGCCCATGTTTTATTCACCCTCAAGGCATCCTAGGTGTATATGACTTTCTTCTTTCAGATGAATCCAGTGGCGTAACTTTGCTTTGAAAAGTGGTGGGGACACCGCCCAACTCGTTTTGCTAGTTTTTTATTTAATAACCTAATTTACTTGAGGACTGGGTTTAGAGTTGAACAAACTTAATTTTTGCTTTTCAAAAATACATGGATGTACCAGGGGCGGTGCTAGAGAATTTTGAACGCAGGTAGATCATTGACAGAGGGAGATGGGCAATTCAGGGCTCCAGACTCATTCTTCCCACTGGTCCCTCTTTTGCTATTAACTTTCTCAGTTGGCTGCACAAGCACGTTTTTTTTTTTGCGCTACAACATGCTGTTAATAAATGCACGCTGATTAACTTTTATTGTAGTTTATAGTTATATGGAAACGAAAGTAGTTAACATTCAACCCGTTCTTTTTCATCAGTAGTATTATTTGTGATTTGAATTTTGTGAATGGGAGTTCCTCTTTTGACATGTTATAAGCTGGGCTTCGGATGCTTTCACTTTCGATTCACGATCTTGTCAGGTTTTACAATAAAATATAATTGTCTGTTTAGCTTACATCTATACCCCTTTCACGTTTTAAGACAAAAAAAAAAAAGATGGATTCATTATTTTTAATTAAAATGCACAACAACAATAAAACAGAATTAATTGACAAACTACTTTACAAAACGTAATTATTAAAAACGAATAAGATTAGGCATGGCCTACACGCTGTATTAGGCTATATAATGACTAATAAATTACAGAACGTTTAGCAAACACTGAGGAATCAAAAAAAAAGAGAGAGAGCCTCCATAGCATAAGGTATGGAAGCCCGTTTCTGCCACTGAATTTTTAAAAAAGGTTATTGCGATTTTTGCAATAAAAGTCAGAAAAAGTCAGAATTTCGTCATATAAACTCACAATTGCAAGAAAAAACATCTGAATTGTGAGTTCATATCACGCAATTCTGACTTTATTTCCCAGAATTGCCCATTTATATCTCTCAATTATGACTTTTTAACTCGAAATTTAACTCGAAAAAACCTTCTCTGGTTTAAGAAGCGGTCTTTTACTTGACTTAAGCGTGAAAACCATCAATATTCACATAATTTTTGCTGAGCACCTTCTGCAATTAATAGTAAATATAACCAAAACAGGTCATTATAATTTTTATATGAAAAATAAAATAAATATAAGGAAAACTCGCCCACTTGATTTTGTAATATTCTTTAATTTTGTAGTCCGTATAAAAATGTGGATTTCTATTAAAGGCATGTCCATGTGGAAATGGCGAGTCAAAAAGCACTAGTTTATTAATGAATAATTAAAATGTCTTCTTTTCCCCCGACACGTTCATAATTATTTTGCCGGTGCTTTGAGGCAACTGCTTTATGCACGAGCTTGAGCGCGTCTGCCTATAGCCTATATTGAAGTATATGGCGCTTATAAATTATATATTTAATAATTATTACATTATTATATTAATCAATTTGATATAATGTGCGACTAGTTGACTAGAATTTTTTTTAGCAGAGGCCAGACAAGGAAGCTCTCCGTTTTTAAAATAAAATGCTATAGCCTAATGACATTACGAAAAGTGCGACAGCTGCAAATCACATCGTTATTGCACTGCACGAGTTATGCATGCATAAGTAGTCAAATTAAAAAAAATTTTTATCACACTAATTAGGTTATGAAGAATGATTTGTTGATCTTGTTTTCCCTTTAATACATAGCCTACCTTCCGCAATATATTTTTCAATTACTTTCAAAAAGTGGTAGGGACAATATCGACCCTGGCAAAAAGTGGTGGGGACATGTCCCACCCGTCCCACCCGCAAATTACGCCTATGGATGAATCCAATCGGAGTTATATTAAAAATTATCCTTGCTCTTCCAAGCTTCAGAATGGTAGTAGGTGGGTGTTGTTTTTTTCCAACAGTCGAAAAGACGTCAAATAAAGTGCATCCATCCATATTAAAACGTGCCTCACATGGCTCTGGGGGGTGAATAAAGGCCTCCTGTAGCAAATTGATGCGTTTTTGTAAGAAAAATATCCATATTTAAAATGTTATAAACACTTTTCAATCACTTCCACTGACTGTCATACGTGCAAGCCGTTCCAGGTGGACGGCGTAGGACATATGTGTCGGTGAGATATGCTAGTCTCGTGAATTTGTTTACAGGAGCAAAGGAAGCAAAGTTTCCTTACTTTATCAAAGAAAAATCAGTCTCCTCTTGGCTTATATCGAAATCCTCAATAAAAATGTGTCTTTACAAATCCTCGTTTTGTGCTTCTAATTCGTGACCGGCGTCTTGTTTTGCTGTCTCTCCTCCGCGCTTCAGCGTTCGTTACTAATCACCTGCGTGTGCGCTCTGCTAACGTCCTATGTCATCCTCTCGAAGTGGCTTCCACATACGACAGTCAGCAGAAGTGAGAAAAAGTATTTATAACATTTTAAATATGGATATTTTTCTAACAAAAGTGCATCGATTCGCTACAGGAGGCCTTTATTCACCCCCGGAGCTGTGTGAGGCACATTGTATTATGGATGGGCGTACCTTATTTGACTACTTTTGGACTGTTGAACAAAAACACCCGCCTACTCGCATTCTAAAGATTGGATGAGCAAGGATAATTTTCAGTATATCTCCGATTGGATTTGTCTGAAAGAAGAAAGTCATATACACCTAGGATGCTTTGAAGGTGAGTAAAACATGGGCTTATTTAAATTTTTTGGTGAACTAATCCTTTAACATATATTTTACTTGAGATTAGCTCAAATCAGGTAAATCAGAAATGTAACTAAAAAAACAAATACATTTTAATTTCTCAGACCAATGTAAGAGAAATTGAGGAGTTATCTATTAAAATTGAGGATTCATATCAGTTTCTCCCTTTTCTATATCTGTTTCCTGAGGTGATGTGCTTACAAAACAGTTCGTCATAGAATAGTCTGGAATAGTGAATGTCAAAGTTCAACAAAATCATCCACTGCATATAGAGTGTTACAGGGGCTGCCATGTGACCCAAGGTGACCCAGGGCATTCCAGAGAATGTCTTTGTGGGTAAATAAAGCCTGGCATCCATAGGAGTCTGCCTGGTGGCAAAAAGGGTTTACAGGCATCAGCCAAACGACCTGGTGATACATGAGGCAAAGCAGACACTCTGCAACCCCCACCTACTGTCTCACACATGTGCGTACATTTATTCCTACTGCTTTTTTTTCAATGACTGTAATGCATTTCAACGAAAGGTACATTATGCTATGACAGTAGCATAGTTAATATGAACTAACAGTGAAAAACATGCATTTATTCATGTTCGTTAATGTTAATTTCAACATTTACCAGTACATTTTAGGCTGTATCTGTTAATATTATTTAACAGACCTGAGCTAACATGAACTAACAATGAAGAGTTTTAATTTTATTATCAAACTTAAATAAAGATAAATAAATATGATAACAAATGTAATGCTCATTGTTAGTTAATGTTAAATAAAGCATTAACCAGTGTTATTAATATTATTGTAGGGATTTTATTGTATTGTATTTTGATTTGAGATTTTGTTGTTTTTGTTCTCTAGACGGGGCTTCTGGGGTTTGTAGGACTGCATTATTCAGACTGATATAATAGCAAAGCTTTTAATCTATTATGCTCCAGATAATTTTGTTTTAACAGGTGAAAGTATGAACGATTTACAGAGAAAAATATGTTTAACTAACAGAAGTGGAGGCAAAGACTCTCAAGATATAAATCTATGTGGAACCAGCTGTATCAAGTAAATAGGAATGTCGCACACTCTCTGGAACATGAAATAACAGGCAAGATTGTAATCAAAGAAATTTAGAAAATAAGTGATTCTCTACAAATGAAAGACAGGAAGATACAAGAAAAATCTTGTAATGTTTGAAAAGGGGATAGTTTTACATCTTGGAAAGCAAAAAAGAGGCTTTTAATTTTTTTCTACTGTTATTTTTAATGCAAGACATGCAGAAACGTAAGAATGGACTCAACTTTAAACAAACAGAAAAATACAGCCTACGTTGCTATACCATCCACACTGTCATGAATTTAGTTGTAATGGATGACAAGATATGTTAAAGACGTCAAGGTTCATTGCAGTTTTAGAACTTGTGAGTATAAACTCATAAAAATACTTTTGGTCAGGGGACATTTCCCTCTAATCTTTGGTCCAGTGTTTTGTAATTAATGTTCATGTTAAGTGCTATCGCAAGGTCACCCTTTTCCTCTTCTGTATCATTGCAAGTCAAATGTTGCACATAATGAAACTTGCTTTCATCCAGCTGCTGCTGCATGTTGAAGTGTTTGAGCTAAAGTGGCTTTCTGATTATTTTGACAAGTCATGATGAATGATTTTGCAGTGGATTGAAGTCCCACAGCATGAAGGCTTATGGGAGTCTGGGTAATTTCTTTGTTGTTTTTCTTTAGCCAGAAGGTTGCATTTTTAACTAAACTTGGTACATCTGGGCAGTATGACAAAAATGTAATGTTTTTGTCTTGATACTTTTTTACATTGATAAAGGGTTCATGCATGAAATATTAAATGACTCTCGTCATTTAATCATTTTAAATTCAACATTCAACATACTTCAACGCTATTTACTACTTACTGTGCGATGTGCGAATTACTACTTACTGTGTGAATGTCTACTTTAGTGACCTTACAAGGATGACCACATTATGACTCCTGCTTTTTTATATATCAATTACATATATTAAGTATTAAGCAGCTTGGATTGACAGATAATATTATTCATACTTAACCTAAAGAAGTACATGCTACTGTTACAACTGGCATATATCCAACAAAAAAGTTTAAACTCATTAAACTTTGTGCTTTTTTGAACGTGTTGCACCTGCAGCTTGTGTGACCTTTCAAAGGAATCTCAACATTAAAAACATGACTAAAATGTATGTTTAACTAAATCTATGATCTTAATAATAACAATTATATCAAAATTCTGTTAACATTTACTCATGTCATTCCATATCTGGTTTTCTAAATGACAAAATATACTTTGAAGTATGTTTAGCTGCTCGTTTTATACAACAAAAGCGACCAGCAGTTACTTGAAGTTAGTCCATATTACTCAAATTTTAAGTTGCTATTCTGTGTATTAAGTTATTGATAAACCATGGCAGTGGAAATCTCATTTGTGATTGTGAGATTAATTTCAGTTTTGCTTTGAATCTCATCTGAATTACCCTCAATTGTGAGCAACAGAAGATATTTCAACTTTGTGTATCACAAAAACTTGACATCAAACCTGTTCATTTAAATACAACATTACTTTGAAAGCTGCAGTGAAGGGGACAATTTTCAGTCAATACAGACTTAAATATTGTCATGCCCCTGGACTCTATCTGTGTGTTTTTCCCTCTCCATGTGCCTGCCCTGACCTAGTTTTCCCATGTTAATTGTTTCATTAGTTCCAGATGTGTCTCGTCATCCCCTCGTCTAGTCATGTGTATTTATAGTGAGTCCTGTTCCTTAGTTTCCGGGTCTGGTATTGAATGTTCGTCTTTCCCCGCCACGTGTGTGTTCCTGGTTCCTTGGATGTTAATTAAACTCTGTTAGTTTGAAGTTTACTCCTCGTCTCCTCGTTCCTCGCTCCGTGCTCCTCACAGTAGTGGCTCGTGACAGAATACCAGACCAAAACAGTAACCTCTGTGTCTTCCCTCCGTTTTTGTTTTTCGCATTTTACTTAGTGTTCCGTTTCCGGTTTCCGTTGTGTCCATGGATCTCCTCCTTCGCCCTGAATACCTCCTCCTCCTGCTGGAGCTGGGGGAAAAATCGCTCGAGGGCCACACCAGACTGTTCCTGGTCCTTGCCAACCTCTCCAGCTACCCGGACGACGTGCTCTGTGCATTCTATGATGCCAGTCTAAACTCGGGATACAGAGCGCCGTCGTCCGAGGAAAGCCCTCGAGCGAATTTCGCCACATTTGTGGAGTGCCACTCCGGACCCAATTCCCTGCCCACCACACGGAGGCTCACAAATGTCCTCCCACCCACCTGCTCCTGCCTCCTCCTCCTCCTCCGCTGTTGTCTGGCAACCCCTCTGCTCGACCTCAGCCCACCATCATCACGTTGCGAGATCCGCAGGACTGCCATCCTCCAGCGTCGCCGTGGCTGGAGTATCCCTTTACTCCGCCTCCAGCCTCTAAGCCCCGGACTCAGCCTCGGCCCATGGACACATTGGCTCCACCATGGCTCCCTCTTCTCCGTGGACCGTCAGTCCACTAGCTCCGCCGGCTTCCTCGTCCCTCTGGCTCCACCTTGGTCTGGGTTCAACCATCCTGCGCCTCGTCAGGCTCCTTCATCCCTTCAGCTCCTCCTCAGTACTCTGTTGCTCCGGCTCCACTGCGGCCTTTCGGATCCACGCCTCCGCGTCAGTTTCTGGTGCCATCTGCTCCGCCTTGGCCCTCCGGATCCTCCCTGTCACCCTGGCTCATCGGCTCTCCGTCTCCGGCTCGGGCTCCTCCGCCACCTGCTCCGCCGCCGTTGGTCGGCCCCCTGGAGTCTGCGGCCATTCCTCCTCCATGGCTTCTCCCTCCGTCGGCTCCAACATGGGCCGCCATCATGGCTGTGGCCATGCCCCAAGTCCTTCCTGTCGCCTCCCTGGCTCCTCCCTCCGTCGTCACCTCTCTGGACTCTGTCTGCCAGCCTCCTCCCGGGTGTCCGTCCTCCTCCAGAGCCTCCTCCCAAGTTCCCACCCGTGCCCCCCCTCTGTTGTTCTACGGCGCGAGGACGTGCCTTCTGGGAGGGGGCGATATGTCACACCCCTGGACTCTATCTGTGTGTTTTTCCCTCTCCACGTGCTCCATGACCCAGTTTTCCCTCATGTTGATTGTTCATTAGTTCCAGGTGTGTCTCGTCATCCCTTGTCATCCCCTCGTCTAGTCATGTGTATTTATAGTGAGTCCTGTTCCTTAGTTTCCGGGTCTGGTATTGAATGTTCGTCTTTCCCCGCTACGTGTGTGCTCCTGGTTCCTTGGATGTTAATTAAAGTCTGTTAGTTTGAAGTTTACCACTCGTCTCCTCGTTCTCCGCTCCGTGCTCCTCACAGTAGCTGCTCGTGACAAATATATGCACAACATTTATTTTTCTTAACAATAATTAAAAGAAAGCTTTGCGCACAGAAATTAATAGCACTTTTGAGAATGAGATGATGAATCTAGTCATATCAGTAAATTAATAAAAGCAGTTTAATTTTACATGGAGCATGTCACATATGGGGAGGAAAATTTCTCTCAGTACCAAAAGTAGGGTCAGAGAAATGTTGGTGCAAGAAAGCACTATTAACAATCTTAGTAGACCTTAGAGAAGAAACTTAAAAAATAAAAAGTTTATTACACTGAACAAAATTATAAACGCAAAACTTTTGTTTTTGCCCCCATTTTTCATGAGCTGAACTCAAAGATCTAAGACTTTTTCTATGTACACAAAAGGCCTATTTCTCTCAAATATTGTTCACAAATCTCTCTAAATCTGTGTTAGTGAGCACTTCTCCTTTGCCGAGATAATCCATCCACCTCACAGGTGTGGCATATCAAGATGCTGATTAGACAGCATGATTATTGCACAGGTGTGCCTTAGGCTGGCCACAATAAAAGGCCACTCTAAAATGTGCAGT